>NC_056735.1:504346472-504425758 GCF_019279795.1 Protopterus annectens | reverse complement strand
ACAGTGCAGAGTATTTTTTATATTTACTAATACTACATGCCTGTATTACATATTAAGCAACATTAAAGCTTTGTGTTTGCAGTTTAACTTACATTCTTGAGAGGCAACCTGCTTGTGACACTTCCCAAACTGAGACATGACAGACATGAGTGACTATAAGAAAAGGAGACAGGCACATCAAGGTGAGTTCTAAGGTATCATAACACTTATTATCCACAGCAGCCAAGTTGTCGCTAGTATATTTGGCCAGTTTCAAGTTAAAGACTTAAGACTCTGTATTTATTTATTTATTTTTGACAAACGCATTGTATCCAATAAGATGTCATTAAAATTATCAAGAGCAAAAAAAAAAAAAATATGGAGAATGAGAAAATAATCATAGCGCGATAAAGCACTAGTCAAGTATGGATTCATATTAATTTATAATACATTCTTTTTTATTTAGAACACATTTGAATCCAATTCAGTATAATTCAATACAGTTTCACTTCGAGAATGCAATTCATGATTATATAACTCAGCAATGTCATCCATGCTTTCTGCCAATTACAGTTAACTGTCCAAAACTCATTAGCAGTAGCTTAAATGTCTTCCCACAACCTGATAGTCACCCAAATACCTGCTCTGTTATTAACATCCAGTGTGACATATTATTGTCAATACCAGCTTGAACTGCTCACTTTCCTTCTGTAATGTGGATTTTTCATCCTATTGTTGAAGTAATTGCATCTTGAAAGTTTGCTAAACTACTGTAGGACACAGGTGAAATGTCTCATTCAGGGTCACTAAATGTATAAGATCATTTACCAACAGCTTAACATTATGCTGTCTTCTGGCCTCTTTGACCTCTCCTTTCATTGCCCTTTTCCTCACAGACTGAGTTACAACCTCAATGTGTTTAGTACACAAGGAGGGTAAGTCAAAAGGCATATTTCCATGATTCATTTATAATTTTTGACTAACTTCGATATGCATACCTCACACTTAACCATTGTAGTGACCACCTCAGCTAAGCTGTGGAACGTGAGCAACTGCTCAAGAAACTGATAATACTAAAGAATGCAGATAAGTGGCCCAATACTATTTAACCAAGACTTTCAGCATCTAAGGTGAGCAAGACATGAACCTTCTCTCCACTGGTCAGATGCTTGTTAGGTAGAAGTATCCTTATGACACTATAAGAAATCTCCTTCACATTTAAAAGCCCTGGGGATACAGTTTTGAGAAAAGTCTTTAGCAGCCACTATGCTAATTTCACCATAAAGGTTTTATAGTTTGAATTAAGATGGAATATTATTTGATCTTATTATGTCTTTAATTATGATTTACTTGGTATTAAAATTAGCATAGTCACTGTATGATATCATAATAAAGGAATCCATTGATTCTTTGAAGTCCCTTTAGTCGGAAACCTATATATCTCCTCTGGAAGGCAGTGTACCCAAAACAATTTATTATTCTTAAGTAAGTTTGCCACTGCTTGAATTCCTTTAAGGGAAACTGCAACAGACAGCTCAGCTGGGTCTTCTGCTGTGAGCATATTTAAAGATGATTTGGCTAGAAACTAGACTGCTTTATCCTCTATTTATTCATTTGGCACATTATAGAAATTCCTGACAGACTCCTTAAAAGTATATAAAGTGTAACCCCTTTAATTCAGTTTGGCATTGGTACTGGCTTCACAGCATCTGGTACATTATAGGATCTTAGGTAGTTTCCCAGGTAATTAAGTGACTTGTTCAAGGTAACAGACTGGAGAGATGGAGACTGAGGTGATTTACACCCTGGAAGTGGCTAATTAATGGCTCATAGTTCTAATACTATGCTTTGTTTGTCATACTGTTTTGCTTTACTATGTTGCTCTCTGTGTTGTTTGACATACTTCTGCATGTTTTCTGTAATAAAACGTGATAGTCCCATCATATATTCTCTAATATCTGTTTTTCATTGGTGAAGACTCTGAATTTGTTGATAGAGCTTAATCTCATTTCACCTCATCCCCATGCATCCATTTTGTTGTTGGAGTGTAGTGATCTTCATACAATTCTGGTGGTGATAAAGTTGGTCATCCCTGTGCTAAAAAGTTTTTTTTATATCTGCAATTGTTGTTGAATGTATTTATTAAGCAGTAGCAGATTAAATATGTCTTGGGCCCTGGACAGTTTTCAGAACACGTTCTCTAACCCCTCACATACAAATATTCTTTTTTGGGACCATACATAAATTCCCATGTTGTTTTGGGTTTATCTTCTTGATTTAAGACTGTTAAAGCCACTATCATTATAATCTACCAAACTTCATGTCTATAAATAAAAGTCTCCTGCATATATATGCATATATATATATATATATATATATATATATATATATATATATATATATACCTCAAATATGTGATTGTTTTAAAATTGCCACAGTAAAGTATTCCAATCTGCTTTACACAAATGTAAAATAGTCCTGCAAAGCCAGGTTAATGACTGTTTAAATTGATCATGACAGCAGGCTAAGTCATTCTAATTTACATACAGCCCATATGCTAAGCAATCATAGCCCCGTTCTTATCAGTGCACACAACAGATGTCTGTGGTAAAAATAAATATGCAAACAGAAATGTGTTTCAGGTTTTATTCACACATATAGTAACTCACATATTTAAAATTATTTCACATAAAGGCATACTAGCCCTTAAAGCCAGAATGTCTAAACTGAACAAGTGACAAGTAAGTACGTTACTTTTATCCACATACACCCCTTACACCCAGTTAGCAGTTACAGCTCCTTTCCATGTGTATCTCATCTGACTGTGGTACAAATGCAATAATATCTCACGTGCTTAGAGAAAGAATCAGGCAAAGCCGAAATAATGAGGGGCAAATGCCCAACATCAGGGATATAGTCTAAATATAGCTATTACATATTTAACAAGCTTATAGAATTAAAATGTTGTCATCAGCGTGCCTTTTTTGAAGAGCATGACATTTGAAACTTATATGTGTTTTTCATTATTTAGTGACTCCAATAATCAGTAATTTGTCACAAAACAAAAGCCTTTACGAGGAACAAACAAAAGATATGATGCAATATGAGGGGCTTTCAGCAAACTCCAGAACTACTTGAGAGTTATGGATTTTAAGTTTGCTTTATGTAAACAATAGCCAACCCACATGGTTACAAATGTATTTTCACATAAATACACAATAGTCCTGCAAAGCTACATAGATAACCTGTAAGCATATTAAAACATAAACATTTTAACTTATGTCACACAAATGTACATTAGCCCTTAATGTCATTTTTAAACATATTAAATGAAGATGTCAAGTTGCTTTCATCCTCTGAACAGCTAGCCCCACACATATGATTACCTGTGACTAAGATAAAAACAGAGATAGAAAGTATCCTGGTATATTTCCTACAGCTGTACGCTAATTCTTAATGCAAGAATTTTTAACTGAGGAAATGAAGAGGGAAGTTGCTTTCATCCACTGCGCACCCTCTTCTGGCTTCATGTCAACATATTACAAAGTTAAATATTTGTATATATTTTACACAAATGCATAGTAGCCCTTAATATCAGGCAATGAACTGAGAAAAAAGCAAATAAAGACAATTTACATACATTCACAGCTCAGTTGTCTGCCAGCATATAAAAACGACAGTGTAAATACACTGATTAATTTCACACAAATGCATACTAGCCCATACTACCAAACTTTAAATTGAGCAAATGAGGTAGACAAACAGTTTTCACCACTATGCAGTTAGCTCTACCCTATTATCTGATTTTATCCCAGCCTATTAACAAATAAAGTAAATATTTCAATGAATTTCCTACAAATGCACACTGGCCCTTAGTGTCAGTCTATAAACTGAGCAAAAAAGAAGGCAGGTTGCTTTTATCCATAGCACAACTTGCCTTCATCACGCCACCTGCTATTGTATTATAAAAAGCGTAAATGTTATATTATAAATTGTTTTACACAATGGCACACTAGCTCTGTTTATTTTATTTAACATTTATTGACTGGGAAAGTCTGAATAGGACAGAGCCTATTTACAGGGGAAGCCCAGGAGAAAACACTCCAGATGTGTATATTTGGAATGTGGGATGAAACTGGAGTACCCAGCAGAAATCTGACATGCAGACTCTGCGCAGAAGGCACCCCAGCCAAGAATCGAACCAGAGAACCTCTTGCTGAGAGGTGACAATGTCAACTGCTGCCCCACTGCACTGAACTTAATGGGAGATTTTAAAGTGAGCAATTGATGAGAGCAAATTACTTTCATACACAGTGCAATCAATCCTGTCTGGTTGTCTGTCAGCAGTTTAAAAAGTAATTATGCCAATTTATTTCACAGATTTCATGCTTGCTCTTAATGTCAGACTTTAAACTGAACAAATAAAGAATGCAATTTTCTTTCATCCACAACACAGGTACCCCCTAATATTGTTGCCTGCCAACATGATAAAAGAATACTTACCTCTGATTTCTATGACCTGCTGTTGTATTTCAACATGTAGTCCACAACCACCTTTAATGAACATTTACATTATTTAATATATATATATATACCGGCTTTCTATTGACTGCCATCCCAATGAATCATGGGAAGACAACGAACAGAAAGCTGCAGCACTGTAGATAGTTTTGCTGCAGGCATTTGTCAGTGCATTATTTTCTGTAAAGAAATGTTTATTTCCTTAAAAGAATACATTACCTGTTGTTACTTGCTGGTGTACTTCACAATAATATATACAACCACTCCCAATCATCCACTTATACCATTTAATATCCTCTGGGTTTGTATTCTCAGCTGTACTAATGAATCATGGGAAGGCAATGAAATGGAAGCTTCAGCACTTTAGTTAGGGTTGCTGTAGACATTTATTCATTCATTCATTCATTCATTCATTCATTCATTCAGGTGAATAGACATTTATTTACTTAAAACAATGCTCCCCTGTTACCCTGATCTGCTATTGTATTTCATCTGGCAATCTTCAACCTCCTGCAATGATTCACATTACACAGTTTAGGATATGCAGCCTTTCTGTTCATTGCCATCCCAATGAATCATGGGAAGTCAATGAACAAGAAGCATGAGCACTTCAGATATGCTTAATGAGGATGATTGTTCATCCATTATATTAAGTAATGAAGCATTTCTTAACATTAAAAGAATAAATTAAGTGCCTAACTGGAGTACCTCCACCAGCCCCTGCTGCATATTCACAAATGACATCCAATGTGAACATACAAAGGTACATTGTCCTGGTCCCCTTCAATAAACACATCACACCGAATGACATTTGATGACCTTTATTAAGTTTTCACAAACATAACATTGTTATCCAATATTTATTAATTAGAACTGAAACACAAAATGGCTGATTGAATTCCAACTTCCACATCCATGTAATGTTAATCAGGACAGCATGACCTTGCTCATCCTGACCCAGTTAGCAGCGTCCATACTTTCAACTCACTTACTTATGAAGCAGCATCCCACTACTCACTTCATTTACCATTTAGTGAATTGCATATCCCACTTATTTTACTTATGAAGCAGTGTCCCATTACTCACTTCATTTGTCACTTATTGAATTAAAATCCAATCAAATAAGCAGCATCCTTACCTCCGCTTGCTTATTTATCGAGCCAACTTCAAATACTTACTTTCCTTTCCTAATTCATTGGAATGACCATCCATAAACCAGAAAGGGAACAGAACAGGGCATGCCTGGACATGCCTGTTCCTCTTCTCTGCCCTTCTCAAACTGACAAATAACCACAATCCCCACTATGCCACCCAAAAAAAAGGAGGGTGGAGGGTGGGTTGCAAGTTCACGCCAAAATGTGATTCCTTACCATGTTACACTTGCATAAGCTCCTTAAGCCCCTCCCTATCCATACCACATTTCCTCCCAATCATCCCTCTCTTCCCATTTAACCCTTTCCTCCCCCCTACCCTCTTTACTCCTGCTAATATGTTTATCTAACCCCACTCTGAAGATGTGCCAGGAAAAAATGGCTTGTTACCAAATCTCACTTGTCCCAATCCCCTTCAATGAACACATCACACCGAGTCACATTTGATGACCTTTATTAAATTTTCAAAAACATAACTTTGTTATCAAATATTTATTAATTAGAACTGAAACACAATATAGCTGATTGAATTCTAACATCCACATCCATGTAATGTTAATCAGGACCGCATGACCTTGCTCATCCTGACCCAGTAAGCAAAGTCCATATCCCCAACTCAGCTACTTATGAAGCATCATCCCACTACTCACTTAATTTACCACTTATTGAATTAACATCCAACCAAATAAGCAGCATCCTTACCCCCACTTACTTATTTATCGAGACACCTTCAAATACTCACTTTCCTTTCCCAATTCATTAGAATGACCATCCAAAAACCAGAGTGGGAACAGAAGAGGGCATGCCTATCCCTCTTCTCCACCCACCAGACTAACAAGGTTGTTCCTCCTCTCTCCGATATACTTTCAGCGACCTAACCACCATTAAGTCCTTAGGCCAAACATCATTCAGTGTGCCCCATTCTCACTAACCAAAATGAATCCGCGTCACCACTAAAAACCCTATCACATAACTAAGAATATAGCCAGTTACCCAAACAATTTAAATTAAACCACTGATCTCTTTCTTATGTTAATGTAATAAACCATAAACTCACAGCCCAGCATAACGACTACACATGAACCAAATAATCCCAACTTCATGACCAATGGAAGCCTTGGCAGGATTAAAAGACATTACCAGCGAACTAGACAACCAAACCCTAAGCCCAGCACCACAAAGCTATGCATAGCTGACTGCCTACCTTCATGCCACCTTGCATTCCTACTTTACCACCCAAATAAATGTAAGAACCAAATTAAATCCCATTAATGTCAGTGAAATAACAATCCTGACATCACACCAACTGTGCATTATAAACAAATTGTTTTAATTGGCCATCATGGCATTTAAGCAAGTAACCCCTAACAGCAGCCTTATATAATAATCATCCAAGAGACATCCAGCCCTTTCTCCAACAATCCTATCAAGTGCAGCACCTAAAGTCATCGTCACCTTCACTGATACCCAAAACCTTTCCGGAATGACAACCTATAGCCATAACAAATGCCACAAAAACTATAACCCCTTGGACTCAAATCTGCAGCCCAATCATCACAGAAAACCCATCTTAAAGTATTCAGTATCTGTCCCTCTACCCACTCAACCCAAGCCGACCCATCAAACCACTGAAAACCAAACAAATTCACAATAGCACACTACTATGCTTCTGATTAAGGTGCTGATTGCTAGACACATCTAACACCTGCATAACCATAAACACCCCCCAAATCATTACCTCCTAAAGCCCATCCTGGCTAAACTCTAGTCACAACAGAAAGAAATAGAACGTGGCCAACTTCGGAAAAAGTCCAAAACATTGGGAAAAAACATGCACCCATGAATTGCCACATAGGTGGCAGTACACTAAAAACCGAAAGTGTGATGAGAGACTTAGGGACACAGGTGGACAGTGGTCTCACCTTCGATAACCACATTGCCACAACAGTCAGAAAATCCTTCTATGTGGTACACCTCATCACTAAGGGCTTTTCATCCAGAATAAAGGAGGTCATTGTCCCACTGTACTCATCCCTCATTAGACCCATTATAGTGTACAATGCCCCATTTAGTATGTACCTCACAAGACATCTGCAACAGCTGGAAAGGCCGCAGAAATACCTCACTAAAAGAATCACATGCCTAAAGCAGATGCCCTATGCTGACTGTCTAAAAAATCTCCAGATATACTCTGTGGCATATCATCTACTCAGAGGCGATCTCTGCTTAACATACAAGGTCATGTCAAAACCTGAGCTGTTGTACATGCTCCACTTAAAGAAATCCCAATCCCTCAGAGCCACATGCTCCAGGGACCTAAACATTGTCATCACAATGAACAAAACATGCTGGAGGGATTGGTTCCTGACCCAGAGACTCCCCATGCTCTGGAATAGACTGTCCATACATATCAAGCAGAGTGCCTCCTTGGCCCTCTTCAAAAGGAACCTTGATGACTGGATGGGAGCTAGAAAATTCACCCCAGGGATCACGTCATTCGCCCTGCTAGACAGGGGTCCAAGGAAGTAAATATTATGGGAAGAAATATCCAGAGAATTGTAATGACTTGGCTTGTATAAGACCTAGGGATGATAGCCTAGTACCAGCCTATGAACCTATGAACCTACATGCCTTGCTTAAACCCTCTATCACCCACATGCCTTGCTTAAACTCTCTAGCACCCATGTAAACAAAGCAACCTGCTCCCACACTATTCCAAAAGCACCCTTATACCTGGAATGCTTCCAGCAATGCTACCTACCAAATTCCCCCAAGCATAAAGAAATGGATCTTGTGGTACTCCTTCTAAATCATAACCTAGTTTGTAACCACCAAAAGCTACCACGCCCTATGAACCATATTAACGTTCTATCACCAGATCAGATCAGGGGCCTTCTACCAACACAGTAACCTGCATAGATAACTGTAAATACACCCCAAAACTCCACCCAAATCTGACATGCCTAATTATTACCATATTAAAATTACCGGAAACCTCATTATCATCGATCCCAAAACCAACCCAACCTCATCTGTTAAATCCATCCCACTAGGTTCTACCCACAATTCCCTTTAATGCTAACAAACACCTGCTATACCATGCCCCTAATTTGCCTTGAGCATACCTGATGCCACAGTAATCTCAAATCATACACTTACTTGCCTAAATGAGCACCTGGAATCATGTCATTACCTGCAACCTCACGGCTTTCCGTGTCAATGTCCAGAACCTCCAACAGCAGCATCCTCTGTCCAATCCGCTTCCTTTAGTTCCACCAACTGATACAAATTGTGTCCTTCGCCATCTCTGTCAGAAATTTTGTACCTCCATCTGCAAAAGAAAACAAATTAAACACCTTGCTGTCATGAGAATTGCAAAGCTTCTAGATATCAATCTCCCTCCATCCAATTATGGATCTACGAGTCATATGCTCAACTCCCATGGTAACAACTGATTCACCTCCAAGAAAATTTGGACAGTCAAACTGCAACACAAGAGCTTTCAACTCCCCCACATTCTACAAATACATTTAGCACAATACAATATAAAGATAAGAATCAACCCCTTACCCTATGTGTATGAGGCAAACCGATGTCAGCCCCTACCCACTATGCCTGCTCCTTACCATCTGCAATAAGCTAGCTGACCAATCAGGGGATGCTGTAGCCAACTTTCAACCATAAAAGGTCACTCAAACTATTGTCATTATACACCACCAATATCTTTATTTAACAATTGCTGCCACTAAATGAACTTAATATATGCCACATTTGATCGTAATAAAATTGTCAACAGTATAGCCTTCCAATTTGCTTACACAAATGCACAATAGCCCTCATCACATGATCGTCAGTGCTTTACTACCCAGCTAGCCTGGTTCCACATCCTTATGAATAGACAACCCCTGTAACCATCCATCCACCCTCAATCCCCCCAATTTGGAGTTGGGGTCAGTGTGTCACTTCCACAATCCTCTCGCCCCAAAACTTACACCACCAGGAAATTAATACTGTCACGGTATCTCACTGTTATCATTCACCTGCACCTAACTCTAATGCAGGAATTAGCTGCATTAATTTAATAGAGATGTCCTTCCAGTGTTCAACCCCAACTACAGCAATCTACTAATCATAACACATTTACGTTGTTCTAAGGACTGGTAAAGGATGCAGCATACATTTCCTGCAAATGCTATACATTTATAATATAGGGTGTTATCTTAAAGGACGACACTGAGATTCTGTTATTAAATGCTCAACTTCTCTGTCACTTTTCTCCTTATTTACTGTCTCTGGTATGAATAAACAATAATACAGCATGTAAAGTATTTTAAATCGACAGCTTTTCTCCACTAGAACAGTACCTTACTGTACTGTGGTGGTGGTGTCACTTTCCCAAAAACTTTTATTCCACCCTGACAAAGCATGCTGCAGTCTTCAAGTGATTGAAGTCATCAACACCAATGACTACAGGTAGTTGTCTAGCCAGTTCCTTCCCCAAACTGACATCACCATGCCTTTTCTAAAACCCACCCATGCCGTGATGTCACCGGCCCCTGGTTCTTCCCCTACCCATACAGACAGTAAAAGCTAGAACAAGGAAACAGGAATCAAGTCTCTTGCTCTGCGCTGTCACAGCAGGTATCAGCTCAAACTACTAGTGCCTTTTTTAGGCAAGGCTCAAAAGACAAACTCACCTCCATAGGTATCACAAGGGATAAGAAACTAAGAGTAATGCAACTCAACGCCAGAAGTCTAAACCTCAAGATGCACTTTTCGAAACTCTCTTTAGCATGGAGAACATCGATATCTGTGCAGTAACAGAAACCTGGTTCAAGGCTCCCGAGAGCACCCCAGCACTACCAGGTTATACCTCATACCTTGCTTTTCATCCCCAAAACTTGAACCGAACCACAAAAGGAGGGGGGGTATCAATATTCGTCAAAGATACCCACACCTCCAGGTTGGTGGCACAGCATGAAGCATCAGAGACTATCCATGTGCAACTAACAGTGTGTAAAACTGCCTTCCAGTTTATAGCCTGCTACAGACCACCCTCCCAAACCCAGGAACCCCACTCAGCCTTCCTGAGAACACTAGAAAATATGAAGGTCTCTCCAAACACCATTATATTGGGAGACTTCAACTACCCAAACATAGACTGGGAGCATTACTCTAGCTCCAACACCCTAGCCCAAAGGTTCCTAGAATTTATAAACTCAAATGCTATGGAACAACTTGTGACCACTCCCACAAGAGGGGAAAACATACTGGACCTGATCTTCACCAACATGGGGACTCTATGCTCCAGACCAGAAGTGTATCCCTCACTGGTAAGATCAGACCATAAACTAATCTCACTGGATATTCACATCCCGACCCCACCCCCTGCCCAGAAAACCACAGTGAAAAACTTCTCTAAAGCAAATTTCACACTCCTCAAAACCGAGGTGGAATCCTTCAAAGCCCCCGGGCCTGTGGAAAATACAGCCCAGACCGCAGAATCCTTTATAAACGCATTCTATGAACACCTTCAGGAATGCATGGATCATGCAATCCCAAATAAAACCAAGACCCAATCCTCCAAAGGCAGACGTCCTGTCTGGTGGACCCCAGCCATAAAGGAACTATGCAATAGAAGGAGGAAGCTACTACATGATAGAGCAAAATCCCAAAAAGGGAAGGCATCTCTGATCAGTATTAGCAAAAAACTACGGGCACTCATAAAATCGTCTAAGGCCAGCTTCGAGAGAAAAATTGCACAGGACACTAAGGATAATCACAAGGCTTTCTTTAGTTATGTTAGGAACCTGGGTGGGAATTCCCAGATATGCTCAGAATTAGTCCAAAATGACAAAAAATACACCAAACCCACAGACATTGCCAACAACTGACAGGTTCAGCGCAAACTCCCCCCCCCCCACCAAAAGGGCAAATATCTATCCCAGCAGAGTGCTGCCCCCCTGACATCTCAGATGCTCAGGTAAGAGCCGCCCTCTCCAAAGCAAAAAACACAGCATCAATGCGACCAGCAGGTGTCCCGGGCTGTGTCCTACATGAACTCCAAGAAGAGCTAAACCCAAACATAAAACTACTGTTCAATCTCAGCCTTACTACAGGATATGTACCCAAAGAGTGGCGTACAGCAACAGTGATCCCTCTCCACAAAGGTGATGCCTCAATGGATCTTGGAAACTATCGCCCCATAAGCCTGACTAGCTTGGTCTGCAAAGCTATGGAAAGGATCATCATGGACCTCATAAATAAAGATATTGGGGACCTACAGACACTGGATCCTACCCAGTATGGCTTTGTTAAGGGCAGATCCTGCCTCTTAAACCTGGTCGATTTCTTTGAAACAGTCACCAAGGCCATTGACGAGGGGGAGATGGTCCACACAGTCTACCTGGACCTCACAAAAGCTTTCAATACAATACCCCACTCGGGCATTATAGATAAGCTCACCAGCTTAAATATAAACCCCTATGTCACTAGATGGGTTGCAAACTGGCTCAAGGACAGAACCCACATGGTTAGAATTGCTGGAGCCATGTCAGACTCCAAACCAGTTACAAGTGGCATCCCACAAGGCTCAGTCCTGGGACCTCTCTTGTTCGGTATATATTTCTCGGAGGTACAGGCCAACACGGAAGGACTGTGGCTGACCAAGTTTGCAGATGACTGCAAACTGGGCACCATAATCGACTCTCCAGCTGACACAAGCATCCTCCAAAAGGGCCTCATAGAAACAGACAACTGGTGCCAGAGCCATGGCCTCAAGCTAAACACCAAAAGTGTATAGTCATCCCTTTGGCAAAAACAAAGTGCCCACAAATTACCACATAGGTGGTAATCCATTAAAATGGAAGAAGTAATTAGGGACCTGGGGACCCAAGTTGATAGCAATCTCTCATTTGACAACCACGTGGCCAAAGTGGTTAGAAAAACATTTTATATAGCCCACCTAATCATGAAGGGATTCACATCTAGATCAGGGGACATCATCGTGCCTCTTTACTCATCCCTCATCAGGCCCATAATTGAGTACAATGCCCCTTTTGGGATGTACCTTACCAGACACCTGAAGCAACTGGAAAGACCCCAAAAGTACCTCACCAAGAGGATCAAAGGGCTCAAACAGATGCCATATGCTGCCCAGTTAAAGAAACTCCAGCTCTACTCAGTGGCATACCGCCTGCTCAGAGGTGACCTGTGCCTGATGTATAAGGCCAGTCCAACCCGGAATTAAGGGACATGCTGCACCTTAAAAAAATCCAAATCCCATCGAGCTACACGCTTGAGAGACTTGAACCTCAGCACTGAAATAAATAGGACATGCTGGAGGGACAGATTCATAACCCAGAGGCTCCCTTCACTCTGGAATAAAATCCCAGTCCAGGTTAGGCAGAGTCCCTCATTGATTCTCTTCAAGAGGAGTCTTGATGAGTGGATGGGAGATCATAGGTTTATGCCGGGTATCACTTCTGTGTCACTGTTAGACAGAGGCACAGGTATGCCCTGGACTGCCCTGCTCCCCATGGCCGTTACTGCTACACCATGCATGTGCAATAAGTGGCAAATACTTGGATTACCTCTTATTCCCTGAAAACTTCTCATCAGACTATGAAAACCAATCCCAACCCCTTCCGCAGTGGAGACACAGCCAAGATTCATGCCACACCAACAAGACCCGTGTCTCCTAACAAATCAACCCAACGCTGTGAACTGCAAAACTTCTCCAATGCTTTTTAGCCACAATGACAGAAATGTGTTTTTTTTTGGATACGCTATCCCACTGCCAGTGACGTGCTCAATCCTAGGCCTGCTCTGACCACCACTGAGAAAAGAGCTATCACAATGTCAAACCACTTTTTTTTTATTTACAAGTACATTAACCAGCTATGCACATATTTCCTAACTGCGACAAAACCATTCAACTACAAGAAGTAAGCAAACCCACTTAGGCATGTCTGATTTTCTGCAGGTGACAGAACCACTCAACCACAAGAACTGAACCCAGGGCAACAGTAACCTGCACCCGCATGGCAAGCACCTCCCAAACCCAAAGCAGGCATGCACAACCAGGCAACCAGCAACCTTTTTTTTTTTTTTTATGAACCGAACAGACATCTCTCAACATCCACAAACTACCCAGCTCTGAGACAATTCAGAAAACACACATCACCAAACACAGGCTGCAAACGTGACTCCAAACTACCAAACAAGATCATGAGCTCAAGTAGGAAAGAGGCCAACAACTGCACTGATAGGCCTAGTCAACAACCATTTTACCACGATTGTAAACTCTGAAAACCATGCTGAGTCCAGACACACAGATTTACCTTGTGCATGAGGAAAACCCACAAGCTAAAGGCTGCACTAGGAAGAACACCTTCTGCACTCAACTATCCAACAACCCAACCACCCACCATCACATGCCACAAGTCAATTCTTCTCTTGAAATGAAGAGAGTGAAAAAAAAAATTACAAATATTACCCACCTCCTGTCTAGCTACTACCATTGACCCAAAGTCTACCTGTCCATCACCATACACACAGGTCATCCTGGATGTAAGCTTGTCATATAGCAAGTTCACTCCAAAATGTGATTCCTTACCCACTTCACTTGCATACGCCCCTTATGCCCCTCCCTATCCATACCTGATTTCCTCCCAATCATCCCTCTCTTTGCATTAAACCCCTTCCTCCCCCCTACCCTCTTTAGTCCTACTAATATGTTTATCTAACCTCATTCTGAAGATGTCCCAGGACAAAATGGTTTGTTATCAAACCTCATTTTTCACAGTTAGTGTAATCTACTGCTTTTTAAATTAGATTTCACCATTTAATGATCAATTGCTTCTTAACACATAAACTAATTAAAATGAGGTGTTGAGTATAATAAATCTTTTAAAATAAAATTGTTTTCTTGTCTAGCCATGGGTTCCCCTGGTGCTGTGTACCCCTGAAAACAGCATGTGTCACCTCTTTTTTGTTTCACCATTGCTCAAAAACATATCACACAGGATGTCTTGTGATGGAAACACCACCTTATTAAGTTATTACTTCTCCGGATAATTCCAGTTCAGTGATTCCAAGTACAACTGTTTCAGCAACTCCATTTTCGAAGTGTGTTTAAACTGGATAAAGATTATTATACAGAAAGGCATGAACAGTCCAAAAGAATAGATGGGTGAGGGTGCATATCAAAACAGTGTACCCTGTGCATCAAAGATTCATATGTATAAAGTCTCTGTTGCAGTTTATACGCCATGAACATATTACGATTGAATGTAAAATAAATCTGATTCTGGAATTCTGCCCATATACCTTCCATCTATCCATTTTATCCATTTTTGAAACTGCTAGTCTTAGTGAAGGTCATGGTAGTAGCTGAACAAGAAACATCAGCCTTCTCAATTCCTAACAATCATTTCCAGCTCTTCCATGGGTTTTCCATGCATTCGCAGGCTAGGCAAACATATAATTTCAAAGGTCTGCCCTATGACCATCTTGCAGTTGTTTATGCTTGGTACAGTTGTGACAGGATGTGATGAGGGACCTTGTCACTAGATGCCTAAACCAAATCAACTCATCTTCCTCAGTCTAGTAGATATACAGCTCTACTCCAAGAGCTTCTTGGATTGCTAAACTCCTCAGTCCCCAGCAACCATACAATGCAATATCAATGCTACTGTTTGTATTCATGATCTCATTCATTTAGACATTAACCAATACATTGAGATCTTCATGTGCGGAATGGGAAAGGGGGGTTTGGGATGGATGGATGGATGGTTGGATGGATGGGATGGATGGATGGATGGATGGATGGATGGATGGATGGATGGATGGATGGATGAATGGATCCTAATTCTCAATTTTTGCTTCAGGCCTTAGCCAGGTACAATGTATTCACTTCTGACTCCACTGAAATCCCTTCTGATCCATCTCCAAATCATCTTTGCACATCTTCAGGAATACAATTTCAACATACTTAAACAAATCTACTTGAGGTAGTCAGGTTGTTGCTCTACCCTCATCTACAGAGATCAATATACTCTGTTGTTGGAAAGAGCCACGTCCTCTCATTTCAGGATACTAATTCTTATCTTAACCTCTTCACATTCAACAGTGAGTTATATCAGTGGTTGCTGGAGTTCACAATGAATTTCATGGAATACTTTCCAAACAGGAACTGCATGTTGCTTTCCTCCCTATCAAAACAAAAACAGGAGTGTTGAAAACATGCACCTTTGGCAGAGAAATAAGGAAACATTTAATGCATTGGAAACAAAGCCAAAAATAGAAACAAAACTGCCACTCCACAAATGCATAGACTGAAAGCAGTGATTCTGGAACTGTCTCACAAAATACTCAGAAGTACACAGTTATATGCTTTCTCCATGTCAGTAAAACATATATACACAAGACAGGTAACTTCTGTCAACCTGTACAGTATATGCTGAAAGACAAAGATATGCTACTGTATTAAATAGCCAGGAAAGAATCTGAAGTACACCACCTGAATCCAAGATTCAGCTATTAGATGGATTATTTTCCAATAAACTAGTCCAGGCCTTTACAGAAAGACTGAGGAATATGTTCCATCTCTATATGGAACAAACCTTCAACTTCCACTTTTAAAATGGAGGTGTCTGTCCCAATTTTACTCTGAAAGAACTATTGATTTTCCAAACAGCATTTAAAAGACTTATTAACCCCAACACCCCAAAATATCAATCACTTTCAGACTTCTGGCTGGATCTCAGCAACTTCATGTACCTACTTCATCAAATTAGCTATTGCAAATTGCATCAGCTTAATAAGAATCTGTTTCATAGGCGATCGTGCTGGAACTACCATGGTCACCCAGTAATTTTTTCCTACCAATTTCTAAAAACCTATCAACAAGGGTCAAGTCACCAGAGAGGCTGAATCAGGATAGATGTATACAGAAATTGATATAAAACATTTTCCTTCTTAAAAAACATTAACACCAACTTCATATCCCATGCTGTATCAAAACATACTTCTCCCTGTGGGAGACACCAACATGTCCATTAGTTTCCTTTTGTATGAAGATTGCAATTAAAATGCCACCATGCAATGTCCTATACTGCTTAACATTGGGTACTCTTGGAAATTAAATCATTGTAGCTTTCCTTATCTTAAAATAGTCAAGGGCCATGCTTTCCTTATTGAAGATTAACCCCATTTCTATTTACAGAGCATATCATTGTCTACATAAGGAATTAGAATGAATAAATTACAATGAGACGCAAGAAGATACCAAATACAATTCAGTCTTCTTCAAACAGGTTTTGCCTATTCTAAGTCAGACTACAGAGGCTCTAAACAAAACACATCTATCTGCATAATGAAATCTGGCCTTACAAATAATTTGATGCCATATAAAAATACTTACTAGATCAGATTTAACTAATTATGGCCTAATGCAAGATAAAGACTCAAAATAAAATTGTATCAAAACACTTAAAGATTGTTTGACAACAGACATTTAATTGTCTTAATTTAGCTGAAAAGTTAATCTGACTGATAAATACCCCATCTTCTCTTTGGCTTTCCATTTCTTGTTTCATGCAACTAATGATTTTGCTCGCTGTCTTTCTCCATCACCAAACATGACAGCTAACTCTTTAAGAGGAAAGGAGGTAAGACAGTGCTCAGCTGTATCTATCATAGTTTGGCCCAGATGTACTGTCAATGTCTACTTACATCTCCTTTAGCTCTGTGGTATAGAGGTTTGAAGCCATGACTACAAACTAAGTAACCACAGTTTGCTTAGTGGCCCATACACTGGACGAATTGATGAAAGGAGGGAGAGGAGTGAAGGGGTAATGCCCACTCTCCCCTCTCTTCTCTGTGGAGGGGGTGTAGTTCCCATGCTGCAGATGTATACAAGAAGACATGGTTGAGTACACACCAGATAGAAGTGGGAGTGGCGACTGTAAAGGAGCTAATTGGTTATGGTGGATGAGCACTTAGTCTATGGTTTCTCACTGCATGTCCATTATGAAGATAAATCTTAAAACCAATATATCACCATAAAGTTGAAACATTCACCTCATTAGGCCCAGGCACTGATAAGCACACCTGTATTCAGCATAGACAGATAGTGCTGTACTTGACACCAATCTACATTGTAATATCTCTGTACTATTATTAGTCACAGTTTCTTCACTAATGAAGCTGGTTTTGTGGAAAAAAGGCTGAGGTACATTTGCTGTGTCAATAAGACCAAAATCTTATGGTAACATGCCTATAGTATCCTATTATATGGAGGTCTGATTGCCATCCAGTCTTCTCTAGATTGGGAATCTTTAAATAATGGCCTATGACTGCTTAAGCAAAATATCATTCTCCGTCTCTAATGTTTTCATGTGTGTTTCATTATCTGAAACCATGTTAGCTATTAAGCCTTGTGAAAAATCATTTCTTTACTTTCTGCTATTTCTGGAGAGTTAGCTCCTTAAATTGTAGCAGTTAATTAAGCACCTTATCATTATCATTTACCATTGAAATAACTTTTTATTAAGCAAAAGAAAGGAGTACTTTCCCACAGTCAAATTCTGCACAGTTCCTTCCATGCTTCATGTTTGTTTTAAACATTTGCTTCACAAAACATTTAATTTTGTTTTTTTGTGCATTGTTGTACCACTTTTGGGGCATTAAGATTCAGAAATGGTCTCCCTATAGCCAAAGAGATCTTTATCATCTACAAAAGCTATCATCTAATCATGCAAATGAGAGTTCAGCGTGATGTTACACTGGAAGGAAGGTACCACAGTAGTGTCATTTTTCATGCTAATGGTAAGAATAATAGATTGGTGAATTAGTGATCTGCTTAACTCTCTACAAGTATAATTGAAGAATGTGGGAATGGCTTAGGCTGCTATCATGGTCTGTACCTTCAGGTTCTTGACATATAAATCAAGTCCTATATTGCAATTAAATTGTAAAGAAAAGCAAACATATGTGTATCACACAATGTAAAGCAAAACGTCTAACAGTTTTTGGTTAAAAAAAGACTGGCATATCTTACTATAAAACTGAACTGTCCCAAATAATATTTCAGAGCAAATTAAAAAGGTAAAGTTAGTCAGCCATGTGGTATATAGGGATAGAGTCCAGATTATGAAACAGATGTTTCAGATTCCATTAGTGGCCATACTGATGGGAGAGTTCCAGGGAAAGTTACATGCCAAGAGACAGACATGCTTATAAGGGTGTCCATTAAGTTCTGTACTATACCCATCAATAGCACATCTAACTCCAGGATTTCCTCAGAGCAATTGCTATGAAGTGGGACTTGCAACAAAATATCCCTCAATTGTCTGGATGATGGTTTCCCTCAATTAAAGCTTTTGCAGCAAAATATCCCTCAATTGTTGTCTAGATGATGGTTTCCCTCAATTAAAGCTTTTCAATAATAAATGACTAGATAGAGTCAAGGCAATTGTCCACACCGTCATTAGCTGTGAAAGACCTAAGAGAAAAAAGTGACATCACCATACATATGCAAGTGTACAAGCTTTGTTTGGGAAAACTGATGTACAGTAGCTGAAACACAATTTACAGCACAGCAAGTAAACTTTACAGCAAATCACACATTCATCTATGGGGAAGATAAAGAAGATGAAATGGCCTAAAACGCAATGCCAAAAAATGTGTTGTCATCCCCTTTGGGAAAAACTCTGTTCCCATGAATTTCCACATCGATGGTAGTCCACTGAACACAGAAGGCATTATAAGACATCTGGGAACACAGGTTGGCAGCAACCTCTCCTTCGACCACCACATTGCCACTGTGGTCAGAAGGCCCTTCTATGTGGCAAATCTCATTACTAAGGGTTTTGCATCCAGGAAGAAAGAGGACATTGTCTCCCTCTACTCTTCCCTCATTAGGCCATTCATCAAGTACAATGCCCCATTTGGCATGTACCTCACTAGACACCTGCAACAACTGGAGAGGCCACAAATGTTCCTCACAAAGAGGATCCTAGGCCTTAAACACTTGTCGTATATGGACAGACTCAAAAAACACCAACTAGCGATCTCTGCTTGACTTACAAAGCCATGTCTGACCCAGCTCTGTTAGAAATGCTGCATCTAAAGAAATCCCAATCCCTCCACACCACTCATTAGCACAATCAACAGAACATGCTGGAGGGACAGGTTCATAACCCAGAGACTGCCCATGCTATGGAATAGACTTCCCATACATTTTAAACAGAGCACCTCACTGGACCTCTTCATGAGAAATCTTGATGAGTGGATGGGAAATAGAAAATTCACTCCAGGAATCACTCCAGTGGCTCTACTTGACAAAGGCACTGGGAACTAATGTCGGGTGACACGATGCCAGGGTAATCCTATGGGCTAGTCTTGTAAAGGCTCCAGGGCCATTAGCCTGGTACACACCTATGAACCTATGAAATCTTTTCATTAACATGCACTTTCCATCTTGTCACATTTCCAAGATGAATAAAAGAATACATAATCTGTAATGACTGAAGGACAGGAAATATAACATATTGCAGAGACTGTATCGGAGATGTTCAGCTTTCAACAGAAATGGATAATGCATTGGTGCCCCTCAATGCAGTCAGCACAGATAAAAGCTACATGCCATTATACTATGCATAATTCTTGCACTCAGACAGAACAAGTCAGTCTATGAAGCAGTTTGTTTCATGGGCAAAATGTTAACATTTTGAAAGAACATTTCTAAGTGAGAATGTTGATGAAAGGGATGCCATAAGATACAATAATGCTGTAGAAAAAATGCATTCTTCTTGTACTCTGAGAATTAATGCGAAATATAGAGGTGAGACTATAAAATTATTCAGTTTGATTGGGATTTAAACAGAACTAAATAATATTAAAGGACCACTTAATTTTCTTTGTCTACTGTTTTGACAAACAAATTCACACTGGTTCATTGATCATATTGGAATGCTATAATACTGACACTGAAGAGGATATGCTGCTGATGTCAAGGTCTGGTAACTTGATATGCTGCTATCCACGACTCCTGTGCCACACCACTGGAAACAAGTCTACTGGTTGATGATGTCACCCACTTTGATAGTGTGTATCCAGTCTGTGAGCCATTTGGCAACTCATCTGACAGCAAAGGGGGTTGTATTCAGTTTGCTACGTTTATCGGTAATGCCTGAGTGTGGGATTATGTCGAAAGCCTTTGCCAACTCAAGGTATACAGTGTGCACAGATTTGCCCTCATCAATGGCCGTGGTCATGTTTTTGAAAAAATCAACCAGATTTAACAAGCAGGATCTGACCTTCACAAAGCCGAATTGGGTAGGATCCAGGGTTTGGAGGTCACTTATGTCTTTATTTATTAGGTCCATAATGATGTGTTCCACATCCTTACCGATGTGGCTGGTCAGGCTTATGGGTGTGTAATTTCCAGGGTCTGTTTCTAGGCCACCTTTGTGGAGGTGAATAACTGTTTATGTTCTCCGTTCTGCAGGAACAAAGCCTGTGGTTAGATTATGATTGAAAAGGGTATTTAATGGTGATGCTAATTCTAATCTGGCAGTCAAGATCTTTCCAAGTTTAAAAACTTAATAGTAAATCATCCTTAACTAAGGCATCCCTCATAAAAATGTACTCTACAACGATTGATGCTTCCCACAATTTTTTTCACTTTGTTAATAAACATCAAGCAGATTTACCACACATCCCTGTAATCTTATTTAAACAATCCTGTCTTGGTTTGTGATTTACTGTGGAGTTGACTTTTAAGAGAAGTTTTATTTGAATTTATATTTATATTTTATTTTTACCAATATTTTTCACTGTTTGTAGAGCTTGTAAGCAAGAAACTTTACTTTGATTTATACTTTGTTGTTTACTTCGATTTATACTTTGTTGTTTTATCTTTACTTTTCACTGTTGATTGTTAGAAAGGAATAGGTTTTAGACCGGCATGCTCTAGCCATCCCTAGGGGCCTAGGCAGCTATAAGTTTACACAGACTGCAGATATGACAATCCAGCTCTTATCTAAACAATCATATCTTGCTTTCTGTTTTGTGATTTATTGATCTTTACTGTTAACAATAAGTGAGACTGCAACCGATAGTGGCATAAAGGATCTGCAGCTTTTGTCTGACTTTCAGAACTTGTACGGTCAGAACAAGAACTTTACTCTACTTACTTTATTATTTAGTTGTGTATTGCTTGAGTGATTTTTCTCACAGAATTTGATTTAAGTTCTCTTAGATTTCTGTGGTTATATGCAAGCAAACCAGTCACTATGAAAAATTAACTGGAGTGGTGTGTTCAGTGGAAAAAACTGCAGGCAGAATGTGACATGTTTTGACAGAGAAATTGTTTGAATGCAAAAACAATCCAAAACAAATATTTTACATCAGTATCTAGGCACACAACATCAGGGGTATATATTTCCAAAAGAACAAGATAGCTGATTAAGGTGAGAGACATAAAATATAAGAAACTGAAGAGAGGATCAACTACAACTTTGAAAATGGAAATAAGCAACATGTACAAACAAATTAAGCATAGTGCAAGACAAGATCAAGAACATTTTGAAGAAAATGTATATAAAGATATTGAGCATAATAGGAAAATGTTTTACAGATACATACGATAAGGAAGGAGTAAAGACATGCAAATTGATAAACTGTGTGCAGATGCTAAAATTTACTCTCTGATGTGACAGACTGTAGATATATTTACAAAATTATATGCAAAATAGTTTGGTTCATAAAGGGAGTGATAAGTTGTCATAGTGGCATCCAGGTAATAGTAGAAACTGGAATCAAATTTGATTATATTGAAAAAGAACTGTGCAAATTGGATCCAAACAAAACACAGGGAGAAGACAAATTAGTTATGATGACCTGAGAACATTTCAGCAAGAATTTACAGAACCATTATTTTTATTATTTACTATGTCATATAAATATGGAGAGATTCCTCAAGATTGGAGACACGTACTTATTAAATCTATGTTTAAAAGAAAGGGGAGCAGGACATACCCAGTGTCATACAGACCCTTAAGTCTACTCTCATGTTGTGGAAAAATAATGGAAAAGGCAATATTGGATACATTATTGTCAGACTTGGATAGTTTGGACTTGAAATAATATATCAGCATGTATATATTGAAAATAGATCTATTAACACCTGTAACATGATGTTCTATAACATTATAATAACAACTATGGATGAAACATTGTGCTGTGATGTAATTTGTATAGATGTATCTTCAGCATTTGATAGGATCATACACAAAACACTGATCAATAAATTAGAACAACTAGGTATTGATGTACTCTTGATAAGATGGATAGCTACATGTCTTGCAAATAGGACATGGAAAGTATCATACAGCAAATGAACATTGTTGGTTACAGTCAGGGTATCCCACAGGGCTCTGTCTTGTGTAGATTGTATCTTTCAGACCTAACTTTTTCATCTGAGGTGTTTTATAGTCTATATGCAGATAACCTGAAATTGTGTAACCTGATTATATGTGTTACAGATATGGCATGTCTGCAAAAGAACTTGATTAAATTGACCATTTGGGCATGGGAAAATAATATGCTGATAAATACATCAAAAGCTAAACATATGAGATTTGGGAAACATAACTTTAAAGGTGAATATTTGATACAGCACACAGTAATTGAAACTGTAGATTCATTTAAGGACCTACAGTAGCTATATGGGTAAATCCAACTTTGAGTTTTTCGAATCATATCAACCAATTGGTTAATGATAGCTATAGAACTACAGCTGTATAAAATGATTTATAAAGTCTAGAAAATCAGAAATGATGAATCCAGGCATCCATGGATGTTTACATTTAAGTTATTATGAAAGACTAGAATATCTGAACTAGTATCTCTTATAGATATCTAAGAGGAGATCTTATTCAGGTATATAGGGCATTTAGTGACAACTATCTCTGGGAATGCTTGGGGATATCAAATTGTACTAGAAAATCATCAGACAACCTATGATTCTATAGGAATGAGAAGTGTACTAATTGGTTCTATGAGAGAGCAGGTGATGCATGGAACAGACTACCAAAATAAACTAAAGGAAGTACTAGTTTAGATATTTTTAAGAACAGCCTGGGCACTTATTATGAGAATATCATCAGGCTAGAAAGGCAAAAATGCCCGTACTTGAAATATTTGTATATGTGTATGTATGTATAATCCTATATGCAGATAATGTGATGATCTACAGTTCTAACTTCTCATAACTAAAAAAGGAATAAAGGAAGACCTAAAACCAATAGATGGCTAACTGAGCCACTCACTCTAACCCCAAAGGAGAAAAACATTGTCATGATTTTCAGGATTCAATAAAAACCTTTTTGTTTTCACCCATCACAGGACAATAGTTCACAATACACAAACATTACTAGAAACAACCTAACATTTAGAACTCTGCTGAAATAAATAAATTCAAAATCATTTGGGAACCCTGAAGGTAGCAAGGAAATTGGTAAAGAAGTACTACTGCCTTAGCTGTAATACAGGTTTAACTATTGCTGATTCTGCAACAGAAAATAACATCCAAGCTGTACAAATGTCAGCCAACAATATATATCACTTCCTTATTCTAGGCCTAATAGCTGAACCCCACTACCCACTACTCTCAAAAATACTTACAAGGTAAAACTTTCTAAGTTCACTCATGTTTCAACTTCTCAGTCTAGAAGTTTTCTCATTCTTTGCTGGCTAATTCACTAGCACAGCTCAATGAATAATCATAGTTCACTTATCTCATCTGAACCCACCCAATCTACTACCACAACAAGGATCCACTGCATGGACCACATATTTTCTATAATTAACACAAAAAAATCTGTGAAACACTCACAAAAATCTGAGACAGATCCTCCCATAAATTTTGGACAAACATTATGGAAAATCATTATTCAAAGATGTCAGTTGCATGTGCTTTAAAAATAACAAAATAAATTAGCAGAAGACCACATCATTGCCTATTCCTGCCTGTAAGATTTCCTTTTGGATAATCATAACCTCACCCTATAGTGTGTGCTGCTCTCTTTTCTAAATGACTGAAATGTCTCTAAAACAAATTGATAGTGGAATACATGTGATAGGGAGCACAGTAGACCTTCATGGATATTTTGGTAAGTGCTGTAGAGTTGTGTACACTTTGTGTAAACAGATTAGTAATATTTGTGTTAATTATGTTTGTTATTATCAGTGGCTTATAGAGGAAACTTTAGAGTATCAAACATTTTTTTTCAGTGGAGGGAAAGCAAAATAGATAGTGATTTTGTTTTTTGTTGTATTTTACCCACTTTCCTGGCAATTCCATTGACTGTGGCTTATATACAAGTGGCCACTGTCCACACTTTATAGAGTTCTTGTGTTAGATAGCAAACTGCAAAATGTTATACCCTTGTTTACAAGTATTGTTTCCAGTTTATTAAAAATGATCAATGTAATATTGTGTAGCTTGGCATACCTTTGCTTTTGTTTTTAGAAATGTTATCAGTATTCCTCCATATACTGGTATGTAACTGGTGTGGTTACTAAATAAAAAATAGCCATTATTATTTATTAGAACATGTATCTTGGACACAAATCTGTAATTTGCAGATTGTATCTTTCAGGCTTAACTTTTTCTATAGTCTATAGGCAGATGACCTGAAATTGGGTAACCTGCTTACATGTGTTCACTAGAGTGGTAGACAAACTAGATAAACACTTAGCTGATGTTGTCTTTTCCTGGTTTGGGGTCGCCACAGCGGAACTCTGGTCCGCTAATGATTGGCAGTAGATTTTAATGAACCCCGAGGTGCCAGCTCAACGTTCAACCTTCAACGAAGGCACTCCCATTTGCACATGTCTTTTGAACGCCCACCCAACTGCAGGGAGGACATGCAGACTCCACACAGAAGACACTCCCTGCACTCCAGCCGAGAATCGAACGGGAGAACCTCTTGCTGTGAGGCAACAATGCTACCACTGCACCACCGCGGATTAGATGTACACTTAGCTAAATAGACAAAATGACAGACAGATTGGTAAACAGAATGAATAGACAGAGAGACAGATAAAAACAGACAGATAAAAAGAAAGAAAAGTTAACAAACAAATGCGCTGGATCTGATGTAATTGCATATAACTTTATTTTTATACAGTGCCTTTTAGAATAATGAAGACATTTTGCCAGAAATGTGGGCATTTCAAGGGTTATGTTGTACTACAAGGCAATTTTATAGTATGTAAGGCAGTTATTTTTGCATACAGCAAAAAGAAATATATTATTTTTGAACACATAAAATTGCATGTATGCATGCAATTAAAGTGTGATATTCTGCATGTGAACTCAGTTTATGTATTTGTTGTTTGTTACACTTACTTTTTATATGGTCTAGAGTTTGACTCCCTCAGATTCCATTTGCCTAATGTATGACTTTGAGAAAGTCATTTATTGAGAAAGTGCTCCCAGTCTGAGTCTGAAAAAAGGTTTACCTGGGGAGCAGTTCAGTGCTCAACCCCTATTAACAAATATAGTTAAACTAAAATAAAAAGAATAAAAGAAATTCCCATACAAACTCATTATTTTTCTTGTACAACTTCTGCTGTGCAATTACAGAGGTGAATACCACCAGGGACATAGTTTTTAAACTGCATGCAGACATACATTTCTCAATGTTGTATCAGCTCCATATTCCACTTTCCTGAAGAAATTGCTCTCAAATAAAATGTATTATGCCTTTAAAGTCCTGGACATCAGGAGGCATGAAGATGCCATTACATGGAGAAGGTCAATGCATTAAACCTGTACTGCATTTGGCTATCACATCAGCTTCAAAGACTGTATAAGACAGGATAGGAAATTGGGGGCTGATTCATTGAACCATGTTGGATTACTGATGCTATATTACTGTTTTTTTTTTCCAACAGCAGATTTGGGATATAACAAGTGAAACAAACTGCTATTCTTTTTAAGGTAGAAGCTGTTAACAGTTTCCAGCAACACAAACATGCATACATACATTACATTCATTCATACAAACTCTGACCAAAAAAAGTGACTGGAGAATGTGGAAAACTATTTAAGTGTTCTGATTATAAGATGTGAATGTGCTTAAATGAATTTACAAACTGATTTTGTTTTTATACCAGCAATCTGCATGGAAACAAGTACTCTTGAAACATACTGCCTAAAAAAACTAGAATGTTAATTTGGCATGTTTATCTAGCACATTTTCATGATTAAAAAGCAGGATATAGTGTTTCATTTTGTTAGGTGTTACCAAATGGATTTCATTTTGTTAGGTGTTACCAAATGGATATCAGCACTGTACTCATTGCCAAGCTTATTATGTCAGTGAAGTATCTTGGCTCAGGAAAGCACTGAACTGTGAAACAGGGGCTCACAGGATCAGATCACAGCATAGCATGTGCGGTATATTTTGTGACCTTGAACTAACCTCCTGCCATCTTCGTAAATGTATTCTTAATGAAAACACATATGGTTCTGTTTCAAAGAATAAAATGCTTGAAACAAAAAGTATTTGCTTTTGAAAAAAAAATGATAAGACTGCTTTAAGAGGGTTTGGAAGATTATCAATTGCTTTTGGACAGGACTACTGCTTATATGACACTTCTTCTGTGTTTTCCACATGCAGCACTGAAAGCTGTTGCTGTTTCATGAAACTTTTTACTGTATTACTTCTTACATTTTCTCCTGTGTTTCTATATCAGGAAGTAAACAGAGAAAGAAATACTACAGGCAGATCAGAAGTAGAGAAAGTAAAAAACAAGACATAAGTGCAAAGGTCCTTACAATTTGTTAGACTGTAACTCTAATTTTTATGAGATTTCTTTGCACTGTTAAAGTAATTCTTCTAACTACATCTAAAAATCTGAAGTAATAAAAGACTTATTTCCCATTTTAAATGAATTGTTTGATCATTCTCCATATATAACAACTGAAAAAATAAAACTAACAAGATGCAGAAGGTTTGAAAGGCCATATGTGATGGTTTCATGTTTTCCTTTACATCATGATATATTATGTTTCACTATTACTTGGAAGCAATGGGTCACACATTTATTTATTTTTTTATTTATTTTGCCATCCATTCATGCTGTATGTATCATACTTGAAAATGTTATTATTATCTCTGATCTCAAAAGGAAGAGAAAAGAATTATCTTGCCAGATTTCCAAGGATACTGATCAATTAAACAAGTAAACCAAACTAAAGTTTTTCTGTACATATTTTCTGTGGTATATAGTAACTGCATTTTCCCTAAAGAAATGGGTTTCCCAAGAGAAAATGTTTCATGGTTTCTGATAGAATATTGTAAACTATTAAGCACAATGTTCTTTCCTATATAGGTATGACAGCAGCTCAAATGCCAGCATTGCAAAGTTTTGCATTATCTTACTGTGGAAATACCTGAGGAGGTTATACTTACAGTAAACATAGATGTAGAAGCTGATGCCATGAGGTAGGAAACTTGAGAGAAACTAAAACATTTTCAAAAACATACAAATGCAAGACAATGATCAAATAAATGGTAGAAATTATAAAACAACTAAAAGGATGAGAATAGAGGCGAGTTGGCAAGAATGTGTCATTTGGTATGAGAAGGCAGTTAGTTCAGTGAAGCTGTTGTGCTACAGTAACCTACTAAAAAAGAGACACAGTTTGTTTGTAAATGTATGAAATATGCAGCAAGTAAAATGGAGGAAAAACTGATCATTGGTGAGCTGTCTTCAAGGTACAACATATCAGAGCTACTGTGTGATGTTCTGAAATGAAAGATTCATCTATACTTGAACATTTCAGCATAATGGTATAAGGCTGCTAGACACCTCATTGGTTTTAAAATGAGGAACAATTTGTGTTTAACCTTGATAGTGTTGAACAATTTAGGGTACTTTCTTAAGGTAAGCATTTTTGCTGAGTAATATGGCTTTGCCTCTTGAGAGGTTTCCCAAAAGCTGCTGTTTCCTAAGCCTGTTGTCTGCAGTGCAAAGGTATTTGAAGAGCCACAATATAAAGCAGTGAGTTGACTGGCTTTTTTGTGAGGGGGGACCAATCATCTGCATGAAATAAATTAAGATTATCCAAAATTAATAAAAATGAATAAGTACAGTAATGAGCCATAAACCGTAGTGGTACTGCATAAAATAATCTAATGGATAAAACAGTTTGGATTCAGTTATAAATATGAATGCGCATCTGTACAGGTAACTGTGAAACTGGATAATACTGCATGTTTGCTGTCTTAGTTTCCCAAATATATGAGGCTTACAAGGCCAAATGGAAAGAAAACGCTATAGACTTAGACAATGATGAGTATTGCTATTTGAGTTCTGTTAATGTTTCTTCAGGTTTATATCTGAAACAGAAATACAAGAAGGAGATGGTATACATGGGGCTTCAGTGCTCTTGATATAAGAATGTCTTTTTGTAAACTCCTCAAGCAGGTTGGCAAATATCTGATATGAGCATTATTAAGATGGATATGAAGTGTGGAGAAAACAAGGCAAACTAGGTTGAATGATAAATGGCTGCAGTGGATTAGTGCTCGTAAATGCCTGTAATTTATATGTGTGGGAGTCCCCACAATGAGAGGTAGGTTGGCTTCCCCAAAGCTATAATGTCTTGCTGCACTTTCAGTTTTGGGTGTGTCAGGTTTTACTTGTGACCTTCCAAGGCTTTAATTTCATTTAATAATGTTTCAATTAAATGAGACACAATTCATCAGCATCCACTCCCATTTTCCCATTTTTATAATGGCAGTTTGGTATCATGTCTACTGTCACCACCTCTCTCATTTCATTTCAGGTTTCCTACCTTGTTTGACAGTCATAATCAAATGTCACAGGGCCCTTGGCTGGGCATCCTTGTTTACAATTTTTCTTAATAAATCTGTAGTAGGGAGAGTTTCATTTTATCATGCACAGGATAAGTGTGTCACTCAGAAGATTTCAGAGGAAGAATTCTTGAGATGACACATACTTTAAGTATATTGCAATTTGTTGCCTGCAGCCTAAGACTGATAATTAGTTTGACTAATACTTTAGGTATTGCTATGAAAATCATGCTATTGAAAGGTATGTGGATAGTAAAACCAGGCATATGGTACCTATAACTAATGTGAGACTACACTACTGAAGATTAAATGTTGAAGCAATTTTTGTCATTGTGCTGCCCTTTCTTTTGTGTTTATTGCTAACACAGCACCAGACATACACTTTGAAGATGTTGATACAAATAGCTTACCTGGAAGTATGGCTGTGATTTACAATAAAGTTAGAAGGCTTACAGATAGATTTATATAATCCAAAATAAAGTCCAGAAAGGTTATTCAGAAAAAGCATAACAAGAAAGTCCGTATCAGTTAGGCTGCAAATGTCCATCATTTATCTTTTTTCTCTTTTTTTGTATGTTGGGGGTCCAACGCAATACACATTTTTTTTTAGAAGTTAGGGCATTATCTTGGTTTCCTTGTCAAACCAGCTCAGAACTCGGCCTTGTACCTTCAAGGCTGCTGCCATCATTTGAAGTGCTAGTATCAGAATGAGGAAAGCTCAAGTTTAGAACCACATCCTCAGATGTACAACATCACCAAAAAAAAATGACCCTGTAGAGACTTTACTATTGTAACGTATGTTAGTGGTACGTTTGGCATAACCTACTTTGTCATATATAGGTAGTAACAAATTCTCATTTTTCTTTTCAAGGTAAATAAAATTTAGTCACAAAATCATTACTCCTTAATTTGCTACATCTATTTCTGCTTATGTGACTGATTAAGTTTTTTTTTTTGTTTTGTTTTGTTTTTTTATGAATAGTAAACCTGTTGGGGATGCATGATTCCTTGTTAAGCATGTAATTTTCAGTACTGTATCATTATACATCATTTCCATTTATCTGACTTTTTTTTTTGCATTAATGCACAAAGATGTGGCACTGTTTCTATAATTGTGAATTTATGTTAAGTACTGAGCAATTTGAGATTATATGGGATATCACAGTATGCAGGATGGACGTTGATTAATCTTCATGAACACGCAGACTCTATGAGATGTAACTCCATTTTTTTCTTGAGAATTAGACTGCGGTGGTGGTGCTGCGGTAGCGTTGTCACCTCACAGTAAGACGTTGTCCTGTTCGATTCCCAGCTAGAGCGTCTTCTGTGTGGAGACATGCGTAAATGGGCGTACCTTCATTGAAGGTTGTGCATCAGGGCTGGTAACTCGGCACGTAAAAATCTACTGCCAATCATTAGCGGACTGGAGTTCCACTGTGGCGACCCCTAACCAAGAAAAGCCAAAAGACTTAACAACAAGTGGTTTTGAGAATTACTGGGGTTTTTGTGCAATCCAGAGGACAGTTAAGGTGTGCTGAGAATTGCTTTGCACTCTTCCACTGTAGCAAGCACCTCCACAAGTATATACACTTGGAGTACTTATACATATTAGTGATCTACACACTCAAGTATTGCTGTGATTCATAGAAATAAGCTTAAATAAGCATCATTTGCATAGGAGATATGTAAATAACCCTGGAGTTACGTGACTGAGTTTAAAATTGCCATTTTATCTTGTGATCACTCAAGATTGGCAGGCAGTTCTTTAGGAAATTGCAAACATTCAATTAGGATAAAAAATAATGAAAACAATAAAAATCATTTGAAAACAGTTCAAAGTGATTTTAGATAACAGTGTTTACTAGGACTAGTGTGTATTTACAAATATGACAGTGTGATACAAGCAATTCATGTGTTTATTCTGGGCATGAGAAATACCTATAAATGGGAGTTCATGACAGCAGCACTAAAATGGTGTGGGGGATTATTGCAGTATGAAATATACTTTTGAAGTTGTTTTTCGAGTCGTTGATTGATTGAGACACATACTTTGAAGTAATTGAAGTCTGATGCATTGTTTTCTCCAATATATTTTGTGTCAGGATACATATTGCTTTACTGGGGGATTTCTGTCCATCATTAATGACAAAAAATGATAGTATAAATACAGAAACATGATATTAGCTATGATATAACATGAATGTTACATTAAGGGATTGGAATACAACTATGAGTTTGTTGATTCTGTACAGGTACAGGCGGAATATGCACTTGCAGTATATGCATACGAATAAGGGTGTTGGGTCACTTTATGTGCTTTTGTACTCATGTCTTTGATTTATTCATGATGATTTATTTATGGTTATAAATACTATCGGCAGAAGGAACCACACATTATCATAGTGCAAGAAGAGGGCCAATCACATAGTAGGACACACATGACCTAAGGTCATGTGCAATGCAATTTCCTGTAGCTGTATTGGAGAGACTGCCAACAATCATTCCTTTAGCACATGATGAGAAAAACCTCTTCTCCTTTCATGGGAATGATTATGAGAAAGATGACAACAGTGCTGGAATATTTAGAAGTGGTGTGGACATTGGCTGTTACTCACATCTGCAGTGATAACAGACATCCACTCAGGAATGTTGATTTCACAGCAATAACATATACAGGGTCTATATCACTTGGGCAAATCTTAATTGAGAAAATTGCTATTTGCTGAACTGCGCACTGATCAGAACAAACAAAACGAAATTTAAAAGTCTGCCCCTCACACCCCCTAACTAAATATACCAACTCCAAGATCGCACTACAGTGTGTAAAAGGGCAAGTACCCAATGATGGCTAATCACGTCCTTTCCCTTAATATAGTTCAACAAATAGCGATTCACTCAATTAAGCATTTGCTCAAATGATATAGATCCCATATACATACATATGCAACTGAAGAATTGAATGCAATGACTAAGTATAACACATGATGATTACTATTAACAGGTTAACCCTCCTCTTCAGCACTTAGTGGTATTAATGAGTGCAGCATGCCAGTGTCCTACACAATATATTACACAGAGTACAGTAGTGCACCCTGCCATTTGAGTAGTAATGTAGTCAATTGCTTCTTTACAGGGTCAGCAGCAAAAACAAACAGTCCCAGTATACTAATAAATGTTTAGGATATCAGTAGCCAAATGCTTGATGATGATTATGATGATGATGTCATAATTATATTTATGAGACAGCTAAGGAAGGTGGACAACAGTTCCCAAGCTTACTGACAGAATCTCAAGCACCACAGTAAGTTAAAAACTCTGGAGGAAGTGACACAGGATCATAAGGTCAAGCACATGATGACATTACACTAAAGGCTACAGAGGGAGAAAACCCAGGCACCTCTACACCAGCATCTCCAAACTCACAGCAACACCTTATGGTAGATGGTAGAAATTTAGTTGCCTCAATGTCCTCAATGGCATCTCTACAAAGGGGTAGCAGGTCCAGGTATTTGCCATAGCTAACCCCAGAAACACTCAAAGCATTGGCTGTCCAGAAGCAAATGTACAGTGATATTGTTAAAGCTTAAGATACTGCCACAGAGATTCAGCTACAAATGGCGACAGTCCTCCAGGGTTTATGTGAGGATGTCCAGCACTGCATGGGAATAGCAAGAGTAAGGATACTGCCGTGAGTACTTTGATCGGTTCTTTGGTTGCACTCAAAGCATCCGTGGCCATGTCATCCATACACTGGTGAGGACCTACCAGACTCAAACAGGAGTCAATTTTGGAAGAGGAAGAGGATAAGGTACTGTCAGGACACACAGGGGCATAGCACTTTGTACTGAAAGTGCTTTGCAGGAAGGTGCTTCTAGTACTGGGGAGGAACCAACACAACATAATTCATGCAGGACAAGTCACCGTCCATCAGCATATACAGCAACTTCACATTTGAGGTTCTGAGTTCCACAGCACTGTGAAATCAGTATCTGTAGGATGACGTGCATCAAATAGGTCAAGACATTGCAGCAAATCACCATCCGCTTCTCTTGACAGTCCCTCCTCTATATCTCATGTAGCTTCATCTACCCTATCTTAGAAGATGTCATGTATGATGCATTTGACCTTGACCTGCTGTTATTCAAGCTACACATTTCATGCAATTACAACTGTACTTCTACACAGAGATGTCAGTGTTTAACTACAATGGCAATGAAATATAATAAAACATTAAAAGAAAAAAGAAAACAAGATTACAGACTGTAAGACATTACTAAGACAAGCATCTGCATGCATTTGAGTTCAATAATGATACTGCTTAGAAATAAATAAAGGAAATATTTAGAAAGAAGGCTGCATGTCATAACATTCAAACTGCACCCTTTATACCAGAAGGTGTCATGGCATTCCATTCAGCAGTAGCACACATTAGAAATAACTGTAGCAAACACATTAAAAAATTTAAAAAAGAATGCACAACCATCCTGCCATGTTGATTAGCTCTGTTGCCATTTCACCTCAGCACTGCACAAAAGCTGAATCTCTGAGGACACAATTTCTTTTGATTGAGAAAATGAAACAAATCTGATGATGTGCAGTGACTTCAAAAAGAACTAAGTCATTTCAAATATTTCATACTAAAACTGAGGAACAATTGCATAATACTATTAAAAGCCTATGGAATAGTTTCAGTTAAAGTGCAAACTATGAACTCATGTTAAATAATAAAATAACACTTTTTATTCAGTTTGCAAATTAGTCTTTGCAGACTTGAAGTATACCTTCTAAGCAGGAAATCTTTTTAAGATCAGTAAAACATATATAATTATTCCTTACATTATATCTTACAACATCACAGAATAGGCATCACTGAGCACTCAAGCATGACGTCTACCAACAAAAACATGAATACTTGTTCTAAAATTAAGAAACAAACATTTAAAGATAAGATGGACTATCTGATGAACAGCAACAACAGATCATCTACCACACAGCACAGCCCACACGTAACACTGCATGCATCAAAAATATACTAACAGAAATATCATGGCTCATAGTTCTGGACCCCACACTGCCTCTTCACTTCCACTGCCACTACGCATAAGCCTGCCACATGAATCCCTGCTGACTGGTCATCATTAGTCATACTGGACTGGAACTGGGAGCCGCAGTGACAGCATGGGTCACTGCACCACCAGACTGTCAAATGGTCATGTTATATATAACATAAAAGGGAATAAATATCCTGCAAGCAGTAGGTGAGTCATACCAAAGGGCACCCCAGACTCATCTGGGCATCTAAATCTCCTGTTTAACATTCCAAATGCACATTCAATGACAATATGAGTCTGGGACAGAGGTGTGTTGAAATATCTTCTGCAGCCTCATTTGGATTTCTCACTGGTGTCATTAGCCATCGCTCCATGGATTTTCAGCATTACTTGAAAAAAAAGAAAACATTGAAATAAAAAGGGGCAGACAAAACAAAGAAAAATAGGTTTCGTATTTAGCATTACATAATACAACAAATGAATACTTAAATGACAATAAAAAATATTTTTCCACTTACCAACAAGATTACCCCTGGGCATCGTACCATGCAGGGAGTAGCGATAGAGTGAGCTGGTGTGCCGGAAATGAGAATCATGTGCACTGCAGTGATGCTGGATACAGAAGTTGGTGATTCATCCCCATATGTCACAAACTAGGTGGCGGCTGATAGCATGGTAGCCCTTTCTACTGTGGTTCCACTTCTCTGTGGACTAGATGGGAGCCTAAATGCAACATGGTGCAATCTGTCACAATATGTACCTCAGGGAAATGTGCAGTCTTATAAAAGACAGTTATTGTATGGGCTCAGTCCTGACGTGACAGTGGTAAATAGATAGAGCCATGTCATTTGAATGAATGCTCAGTTGATTAAAATTAAAATGATCAAAACCATTTGAATTAAAACTCATTTGATTCAAAAATTTCATTTGTCTTAATACCTTAATAGAAAGGTTGTGACTGTCAGCCCCAATCTGTAAACCTGAATATTTTCTTTTACTTTTTAATACATACATTGTGACAGTTAACTCCATTATCAGAAATATAGAAAGAATCTTTAATATATAAAATTACATAGTATCAGATACAACATAACAGGTATAGCTTTACAAAATATGAAGACAAAGCTTATGTTTTTTTTTTCTAAGGAGGAAACAGAAATGATTTGTGGGCTTTAGTTTAACTATACTTCAAAAGTTCCTGTTATGCCTTCATATTATAATAAAATAATACCTGCATGATTTGCCATATGCATCTTTGTTTTTATTTTATTGCATTTAAAATAAATTCATCATTCGGTGCCTGTTTACAAAAGCTGGTGTATTTAATGTGTATACAAAGTAGCTGCCAAGCAGTACTTTCCTTTTAACAAAACTATATAATTAGACAAATCATTATAACATGTAACTAAAAACACCAATATGGATTAACTGAATGCTGTATGTTTCTACACATTTGAAGTGCATCATTTAAACAAATAAGATGGCCTCCTGAAGGACTATTAAACGATGTATGAATCTGCCACCATAATTGCCTACCTTAGTAACATCAGTAACAGCAGGGGCTTAAAGAGCACTTTGAAGGTCTTTTTCTATTATCTCACCACATCTGGACAGTTTTAATTATTTAACAGGGTCTCAGAGTAGGAGGTTAATAAAATTCATCAGTAGGTGTCCATATTATAGGGAAGAACTATAAATGCTTCCTGAAGTAGATTCTCTGATGTTTAATAGTACAGTATTTCTTTCAAATTAAAGCAAGTAAGATATTTGTTTGCATCAAATTACATTTTTTTTTAATTATTTCTTTTTATAAGAATGGCAGTCATGTCCTCCATCTTTGTCATGACCAAAGTTTGATAATGGATTCTAATTAATATATGCACATTTTTCTAAGTGTATACGATCTTAAAACACTTGAAATTAAAAATGTATGCCATTTAATAGAATAATTATGTGTGTTACATAAAATCTGCAAATGAAATATGACATAAAATGAAATTGTTTCACAAAGTTAAATACTTATTTTTATTTTACAAGTTTAAAATGGAGTTAACATAATAGTTTTCAAGGAGCGTTAAATCATGCATGCTAATCATCTGTCTGTCAGTCTGTAAAGGTTTAGCTGTCTTATTTGGGGGCTATGGGAGAAGGTAGTGAACATGCAGAATCATATCAAGTAACCAGTACAGGTCATGTTGAAAAAGATATGCTCCCTCTAGTCCAAACTTTGACAAAAAGCACATTTGATGTTTTCAAATGGTTCAGAACATACGGATGATAATCTGTATGCCATGATATACCAACCAAAGACATCATGACATTATGGCAGTTTTTATATCTGTCTACATGTGTGTGTGTGTGTGTGTGTGTGTGTGTGTGTGTGTGTGTGTGTGTGTGTGTGTGTGTGTGTGTGGTATATGTATGTATAAATGTCTAAATCTATATATAGAGAGACAGAGAGAGAGAGAGAGATAATAAAGTCAAGAAAGCTTCCATTACATTTGCAGAACTTTTAATTTTCAAATTGAGAACTGAGTGAATGCTTTGCTTGATTCACAATTTGTGTAATTCCACATATTTGGAGAATAAGACTTACTGCAAGATCATTGCTCTGGGAGGTCATAAAGACTTGCACCCTGCAAAAAAAATAAATAAATAAATAAATAAAAATAAATAGTACTATTTTCCCCACTGCATTGCAACCTCACATATAGTGTATATAATTAGCAGGGTGTGTGAGTGTGTAGTGGGGGGACCTGCCCCCGAACAATAAAACAAAGATTTTGTGCTGCTTTGCATCTTTGCAATTCAAACTGTTCTGATGTATTACTTAATGCTCTAACTTTTGATACTTTGCTCATCTGAAATGGACTCATATACATATGTATATATATATATATATATATATATATATATATATATATATATATATATATATGGATCTACTTCGGTAGAGCGAACATATTACAAGTTCGAACCACATATGGCTGAGACGAACATATTACAAGTTCGAACCACATATGGCTGAGACCATATGTTTGAACTTGTAATAGTTTGAACACTGAAGTAAAAAAAAATAAAAAACAACAAAAACAAAATTAAATGTCTGTAGCCCTTCACATCCCATGATCACACTATATTGTGGAAAAGGGAAATCTTCCTGTTTAGCACTATAAGGAGATCTCCATTCAGTCCGATCGAACATTTACAAGTTCGAACATATGGTCTTAGCCATATGAGGTATGAACTTGTTATATGTTCAATCTACTGAAGAGGACCCATATATGTGTGTGTGTGTGTGTGTGTGTGTGTGTGTGTGTGTGTGTGTGTGCGCACGCGTGTGCGTGCCTGTGTGGGCATGTATGCGTGTGTGTGCGTGCGTGTGTGTGCATGTGTGTGTGTGTGTGTGTGTGTGTGTGTGTGTGTGTGTGTGTGTGTGTGTGTGTGTGTGTGTGTGTGTGCGCACGCGCGCGTGTGTGTGCACGTGTGTGTGCGCGCGCGCACATGTGTGTGTGTCTGTGTGTGTGTATGTGCACGTGTGTAGACATGTCTATGATTCATTCATACTGCTTGGACTATTCTGTATCAATATTCTTTCTTGCTCAAACATTGCTTTCTGTATCCCACCCTAATCCTCTTACCGCTTGACATTCTACTGCTACAAACACTATTACCAAAAGGCTTCAATCACTCTACTGCTTACTTTCAAACTCACTTTTTTTTCTTTTCTTTCTTTCTTATGATGATTGTAACAGTAAATGGAAGTAGCTAGAGTAGGTTTGTTAGATGGGTCAGGAATTAGAATGCTGTTGTCAAAATGGGTGTTATGTCATTATTAGTAGAAAGGAATGCTCAATGTATTGGTGCTGGTACTTCTGAAAGGAAGCCATTAATTGCAATTGTCAGTGCTCAAGCAACCAGCTGAGGAGGCATGTATTGGGAGTGACCAGTAAAGTAAGGCTTCATTCTGGGGGCGCAGGTAGGTAGGCTGCTAGAGGTAGTATATGTGGCAGCGCTGAGTCAAGGATATGAAGAGGCTAAGAGGACTGAGGAGGGGCATGGGTTGTGGGGGAGACCAGGGCAGTGGTTCTTGAGGGGGAAGCAGAAGGGTATCTAGCAGGTGGAGATGCAGCGCAGCAGGAGAGGACCTCAGATCTGCATACCCCACAACAGCTATTTTGCTAAATGTCCAATTTGCACCTCAAAATTTGGCTGCTGCACATTGTGTTGTTTTCCCTGTAAAATCAGTGGCATGCAGGCAAGATTACCAAGAACTGGCACAAATAAATAATGCTAGCCATGGGAATTTCCGACTTCTTTTCCACCAAAATGAATGCTAATGGAACGCTTGCTATTGCTAGCTACTTTCTAAACTAGCAGCTGTGACTGTGTGGCAACATGTATTGCAGGGAGTTGAGTAGGGCAATAGTGTTTGACATGAAAGTGAAGACTGGTCCTTGTAACAGCATAGTGCTTAACTGTCGAGAATGTTTTTGTGTGTTTGATTTCTTTCTAATAATTTGGTGAACTCATATTTTGCTCTGTCCCTCAAAGAAAATGATGGCATGCAGGGCAGGTCATCAACAAATTAATTCACTAAACATTGCTAATCATCAGATTTCAGAATTCTTATCCAACAAAAATGCATATTAATGAAAAGCCTGCTATTGCAAGTGACTTTCTATATGAGCCAGTTTACAAGTTTATAAAAAGAATATTTAAAATCTCTCCTAGGCATTGAGCCTTTGGTCCCACATTGCTTGGAGAATTCAATATACTATGGAAAAAAAAGTATTTAGGGAACTTACAGCACATCTGTGATGTTAGGCCACTGGTCTGCTGTCCGGAGGTGTGAGGCTGTTCAGGAATGCTATAGTCTAGTTGCACAGTCATGGCTAATGATGGTAGCCTACTTCCAAAGCAGTTAAGAATTGCAGAATAGCTCCCGTAGCATTAGTCTACCATGTAACAAGCTGTCACAAGAGTGCTGCAGTTAGTAATGTGACATAATTTGGGGGCAGACAAGCTGGGTGCCCGAGGCAATATGTGAATATGAACTGCAGCAATTTGCATTTAATTTTGGCTGCTGCATGGAAAAATAGAAAATAAATAAATAAATAAATAAACTCTTTGGAATCTGCCAGCAAATCTTGGAGTCTTGAAGTCAAACAGGCTCAGACAGTTGATTTTCAGACTGGGAAAGGCATGAAAAAATAGGTTGCTTTTCCATGAAATCTTCTAAGTTGTAAGTGCATGCCACACAGCTGTCTAGTTTTTCACCGAATATTCAGCTTTTCTGACAAATCACAGGGAATAGAATTAAATAAATGATAATAGACATTTGAGTTTCATACATTGTGTCCTTCAACCATGTTGATGGAAAACCTGTTATTCTTGCAACTTTCTAAATTTATAAAAGCTATAAACCTTACTCCTTATTTTATGACCTTTGTCTCCCCATCCTATTAATTTATTTTTTAAAGATTTCTTGACTTCATTGGAATGTATATAAAAATGATGTGACACCATGCTGGGATAGCTAGAAATGGTGTTAGAGAGGCATTAGAATAGGGAACAGGACATACCTAGGACTGAGATGAGTGGACAGTGCCCTTCCCTTCAACTTTCCCCTTGCTTTTGATAATGTATACATATAAATATCTATATATATATATATATATATATATATATATATATATATATATATATATATCAAATTTTTAAAGTATGTGACACTTACAGACAAAGGAGGGAGGGGCTGCAGAAGGTTCAGTGGGAAGGCCTGGGAATGTGAGGGGGCAATGTATAGTGACATAGTCTGGAGACACCACTAGCAAGAAAGTTCAGGTTTTAGGATATGCTTGCAAAAAAAGCAAAGAAAAAAATAGAAAATGCAGAAGAAAAGGTTGAAGAAGATGGGAGAGCAGCATGCAGGGAGAGCTGGCAAGGGGAAGTGGTCACATTAGGAGGCTTACGAGGCTTTGGGGTAGGTGTTTTATGTCAATATTTTCTTTCTTGGTTTACAGTATGGTAGATATTGAAGCATTAAAGAAGAGATATAATGCCATTGCAGAACAGGAAGATCATATTCCAGTAAGTGTCAAAAGAGCTTTGGAGCAACCTGAAGAGTCCAAGAATCGGGAAGCAGGAGGATAATGGTCACTGATCCAGTTCTGGAATAACCATGCCTAGAGTTAACAGGTCATACAAAGGCAGGGGAGAAGCTTAAGTGGGAGATTCTGTTGATGACCATCCCACTGCAGTAAATGTTATGGACAATATTTTAGATATCATATTGTAAAGCCAGAGGTGGCAGGTGAGGACATGATGAGCGTTTTGCTAGATTTAGATATGGGAAGTAAGTTGTGGCTGCAGGAGTTGTTAAGAGAGGATAACTTTATGTTAAGGCAAGGGAGATCAGTAGGTGAGTTACACAGAGAGAACAGTACCTTAGGTGAGACAGGGACTAATGAAGGGGGAGACAGAATAGTGTACTTCCCTTTAGGGCAGTTTAGCTGTGCCTAGGGCAATGAAGGAGAAGATTTGGAGTGGAAGGCACATAGACATTATTTGAAATGTTAGATGCAGATAGAGCTTGAAAGATAGCTGAGGTGAAAGATTCAGGCTAGGATTTCATAGCTATCTTATCCACATTGGGAATAAGATGCCCAGTTAGGTTTTGGGTAGGATTTGAAAAATTGGATGCTGGGATTTATATAGTTGGTGGCAGTGATAGGGGAGAAGCAATCTGACCAATCATTTCCTTTGAGGGCATACTTCATGCCATAATGGGAAGCTCAGAAGTTATGTGGGCCATAATGAGAGGATATGGTATGATCAATGGTTCATTAGGTTGATGGCTGTTGATATGCAGACATTTGTAGAAATGCAGACACATGATTAGGGTTAGTGATTGATAAGGCAGGATTATTAGACAGGTCATTGACAAAGGCATTCAATGTAGGCAGGTGCCCATTCCATTTTTTGGAAGGTTTACACACATTTGTTCAACTTGAGGGAGGGGGCATGGTACATATCAGTATTATTAAAAGAGACATTGGTTACCTCTGTGTTGAAGATATCTTCATTAAACACACTAGTTGCAGACAACTGCGACCTCTTCTTCAGCCTTCCTGTTATTGTTAATGTCACTATAAAGGTGGTCAACAAAAAGTGATATTCCCTTTTTAATATCTCATGACCCCCTAGATCATCTTCATTGTGAAGTTAAATAAAGGTAATTTGTTTATTTGTTCACAAATTCACAGAAGACATGAATTTCTTGAATCCACTTCATGAACATGCGACCAAATACTATGATCAACCACCTAATCATAGTTATTTGTGCTATATGGAGCTTTATCTGTCTCAATGTATTACAACTTACTGTGACAAGAAATAATGTAGAGGTGTGAAGTGTCTTACAGTTTTGAAAGATAACAGCTGGGTCACTGGATATTTTAAAAACTGTAGTAGACTTAGCTCTGTCACTAAATCAATAGACAAAAGTAAAGTGCACACTAGATCAAGCAACAGATTTAAAAACTCTTCGACACATCACCATAATATAGTTTCATTCTTTTTGTGCATGTGTGTGCGTGTGGTGTGTGTGTGTGTGTGTGTGTGTGTGTGTGTGTGTGTGTGTGTGTGTGTGTGTGCGTGCGTGTGTGTGTGTGTGTGTGTGTGTGTGTGTGTGTGTGTGTGTGTGTGTGTGTGTGTGTGTGTTTGTGTGAGTGTGGTGGGGGGTGGAATGAAGTGCAGTACATCTTCTGTTTGGCCCCTATGAGAGCTCAAGCAAGATACTCAATTATATCATCCTCAAAGTGGCACATCAATGCTTGTAATATACCTTTCTGATGTCAGAAAGGTACAAAGTTGTATAACAAGTTCATCAGTTTTACAATTTCAGAATGCAATCAGTGCTGTATGGACTACATTGTACTGAGATAGCCATCTTAAAGATTATGAATAGGCTTCCGGTTGCAAATGAACTATGGTTATATTGCATCCCAGTCTCCTTTGTTGTTTTGGACTTGTTTGATGCCATGGACTACCAGATGCTTCTAGAATGCCTGCATGCCCACTGTGGGACTTCAAATTCCTCTAACTTGGTTTCTGACTTTCTTGGTGGTGCGCTCTTAGTAAGTGGTTTTAGGTATAAACTTTTCAAGGTGCCATGTTTTGATGCATCCTTCGATGGATTTTTATCTTAGCTCCCATGCTGCTCATACTGTACCTGCTAACGGTGAGATAGGCCTTACAAAGGTAAGTTTTGAAAAATGATTGCTATGTTGAAAACCTACTATACTCATGTTAGACTTTAGCTAATGTGAAGACTGAGTGGATTCTGAGGCAGAATCCAGAAATGTGTGAAGCAACGCACCACTATATGAGACAGGGTTTATCTCACACCAGCAATGCTAGTGTATGAGACTGTTTCCCCATCCCATGTCCTGTATTTGTCCTGATTAATTCTTTTAGCAGATAAACCACAATCTGCATCACTGTTGTGAAACCTTGGAATATTTCTCAGAAGAACCACGTGTTGGCCACAATTAAATTATTGTATTTTCATCCTAAGAACGTCTTTAGAAATGAAAGACAATAATCCATATACTGTTATATCTCCTGCCTGTCTAATGCAATGGTCCATATCTTGGGATTTTTGTTACTGACCTTGTTTACCTAGAGTATCTGCATAATTCTGCTGGCACAGTGATGACCAGGACATACTGTCATGCACATATTGTATCTTCACTTTATCAAATACACCTGTTGCCAAGTGTAGTTTAGTCTTTTTGTTAATAGCTCAGTTCCATCTTGTAGCACCCTAAGTGACAATAGTCTTCAAAACCTAAAGGAGCTTTAAGCTCCTTGAATGCCAGCATGACAACTTTATTCTGTGTGTAATGCCGAAAATTAGCCAGAAAACATCTAATATTTACTACTTTGACTGTTTATTCCCAGGTCATGAGGAATATGCTACCATCCCAACTGTAAGCATATAAGATTAGGTCCATGATTCGAAGGACCCTAAACTGCTGTTGATTTATAAAATCTTAGCTAAATCCACAGTGAGATTTCTGACACTGGAATTGATTTTAGTTCTAGTTTGATGTGCTTTCTGCCTTTTGCTTTTAGGAATTTTTGCTGCTTATTATTTTATCTTCTGTGTATTTGCAGTTAGAAAATAGAGGAAAGAAAAATACTTGAACAAGAAAAACTATTAAAAGCTTCAAATGCAAATTTGTGTTCATTAATACAATGAATCCAGGACAAGCATTAAGAATACAATGGATACATGACCAGCATGAAGAAAGAATGGAACTTTGGACCATTTGGAAGAAGAAGCGACTGATGAAGTGTGAAAATATAAATAACAAAACCTAGAGATCTTTAAAAGGTATATAAAAAAGAAGCATGGACATGTGAAAGAATCTGGTATGGTACAATATTTATCCAAAGGAGACAACCAAACTAATAACAAAAAAACAGCTTCAGAGATGTTTAAAGAGAAATACAAATACATACATATGGAAAATATCACAATGCAAAAAATAAAATCACAGAGGTGGAACACAGAACAGAAGATTATTAAATCAGAAATTAAATAGAAGCTGAAGTTATGTTATACATGTGAAGCGAAGGGTTTAGTGGAGATAGTCATGACACAGCATGATGAGACAATGAGTCCCCAAAGTAAGGAGAAACAGGTGGAGTGGGAGACATATGAAGAACAAATGTGGACATAGGAAAGAAAAAGAGATTTAATATTATGCAATATTTATGGAAAGGATACAGCAAAACTTATCAATACAAAAAGGCAGCACCAACGATATTTGAAGAGAAATACAGGCAAACCCATCTGAATATGGAAACGTTCACAATACAAACAATAATAAATCAAACATGGAAAGTAGAGAAGATAATTAGTAATGGAGAAATAGAAATTAAAGTTATGGTTACCTGCAAAGTGAAGGATTTAGTGTAGAAAATCCAGCTCTGGTAACATCACAGCATGATGGAACTATCAGTCCACAAATTAAGGAGAAACATGTGGAACTGTAAGCATTTGATCACTTGTGACATGAAGATACTCTAGTGGCTTCAATAGAAAATGAGTAGAAAAGTTAATTTAGAGTTGAACAGCAGAGTAAGCAGCAGGAAACTGTGGCGACTCTGATGCAGTCAGTGTTGTGGAGTAATTGGCCAGTGATTTCCCATATAAAAGATCAATGGCTGATGCAGGATGTAGCTGAAGAGAAAATGTCATATGTTCTGTAACTTTCTGTAGAATGTCCACAGGAAACGGAAAACAAAGAATGTACCCTCAGATTAGAATAAAATGATCTAAAGGAAGAGTTTCTTGATTTTGAAGAGATGGGCAGATATATTAAGATGGATGAACGAAATAGATTACAGAAAGCCAATACGACCCAAAAAGTCTGCTAAAATGGATGAAATCAGTAATCAAGACTATTAACAGAAAATCATGTAATATAAGGAAATAAATAGGATATATTACTGTGCAGATAAATTAATATCAGATAAAGTCCTACCACATAAACAAAGAGTAACAAGGTAAAGGAATGGAAGAAATCAAATGCCATCATGGAAACATCAAACAGAGAAAACTATAAAGCATTTATGACATGAAGTGTCACTGTTAGAAGAGTATAGAAGATGGAACAGATCAATAAAAATACTTAGAAAGATAGATGTGATAAAAGCAATACACAGTATCAGAACACATCAGAATCTATTGTACACTATTGAAAATAGTAAACTAAACATAGCCCAGGCAGAAACAATTAGAAGATGTGCAGATAAATATAAAGGACAAGTACAAAACAGACAGTTCATTGATGCCACAAAAAGGTTTTACAGAGAATTGGGAAACAAAGAAAAAGAAATAGATAAACCACCAAAAAAAGAAGGAACATGCACATGTATGTGAAGACCCTGTTGAACATAAAAAAGATGCTGAATATGTAGAAAAAGTAAAAGAAACAGCATGAGGTTCAAGTGTACAGTACATGAAATGGATGAAGTAACAGCGAGTGAAATTAAAACAAAAATAAGAAAAGTTCCCAGCTAGAAAAAACCCAGGCTCAGATGTAGTACTTAATATCTGGCTAAAAGCTTTAACATCTTTACAGGAAGATTACCCCCTGAGTAAGAACTATTTATATGCATATCTTGAACAGACAACAACCTGATTAAAAACAGGAAAAATGACACTCTTCATTAAGAGTGACCCTGCAAGCTATTCTAAAAACTATAGACCAATAACGTGCCTTCCGACAATGTATAAACTCCATTTTGGAATTGATGCCATAATGGAAAATTGTAAAAAGGGGAAAAATCTAAGTACAGCATGGATATATTACAAAAAAAGCATTTGACAGCATCCCATATTCATGGATAAAGATACATCATACATAGATCAATTACTTTACAGTAACCATTAAACAGTGGCAAACAACTTTTCAGCTAAGCCAAGATAAAGGATAGATTATTATCTCAAGGATAAAAGTTCAAAAGAAGATATTCCGGGGTGATTCTGTCATTGTTGCACTTTTGTCTTTCCCTTAAGTTGTATATTTAACAGATTAAGTCATGGTTACGGTTTGGCTCCAAGAAAACAAGCAAGTTGTAAATACTTCTCATCTTCTTTTTGTGGATGATTTACAACTCTATAGTTCATCAGCTGAAGAACTGAAAGCATGGCTTTCTAATAACAGAGGACCTGTATACTGAAAGGTATAATAATGTGGCAAGTATGTTGCAGTGGGGATTGTGTAAACATTACAATAGTGAATTCACTAAGAAGCATTGGAAACGTGACCCACAAAGCTTTATAGAGAATGATGAATTTTATATCACAAGCGATCAACCATTACAAACAGTTTGGAGAATAGATGTGAAAAAAATAGATATACTAGTCCTTGAAAAAAAGACAAAAGTAACATTGATCATTGAAATTGCTACACCGTGTGATTACAGTGTTTTACATACACAGAGGCATGAAGTCATAATATACCAGGCTTTGCAGGCAGAAACAAATGCAATGTGGAAGGAGGATATCCAGATAGATCCAATAGTAGCAGGAGCAATCTGTCGTATAAAAAAATAATTTACAGATGTATTTAGATATTCTACTGATACATGCAACTCAATTTGAATTACAGAAGGAGTCAGTTATGGCCACACTGTAGGTTCTGCATTGAGTGGTTCTGGATAACATCAAACATTGAAACAATACTAATTTCATGAACTTTAATCATACTTTGGAAGAGAGTCCATTCCTGTTATAGGACTAGATATTCAAAAGACATGAAGAAATTAAGATGAGTAATTTATTGGGTTTAACTCAGGACTAAGTTTAGGCTCTTGACCCCTCTCATTATGTTTTCCCTGCTAAAAGAAAGAGGAATTGTTTCATTTTCTAAAGATTCACAGTATAATGAACAGGAAAATGATTCAGAATTAGCAACTTCTGTTTTTTCTTCTCAGCCAACTGATTCTGATCCTGAGGACAGGGTTTCTTCTGATAGTCTTTTAGAAGGATTTTTTTTTCTGAATCCATATTGCTTATGAACCAATTGATTCACTGAGAACATCCTTGAAAAAATATTACGATTTATACAAAGGTAATTACCTGGACCCACTCCTGTTCTTCCAGCATTGGTGGATACTATTATAGTTTTTAACTTTCCTGAAAGCCAGCCTGCTGCCACTAAGAAAACAAATATATTGAATATAGTTCCTCAGTCTTACTCAATTTTATTTTCTAGTCTCAGATCAGACCTTGCAGTGATTTCCATGACAAATCCTGCTACTTCAAAACACTTGCTCCAACTCTTACATGGATCTTATATGGGATGGGAAGGCCTTTGATACAGTTGGAGAAAAAGCGCAAATGTCTGTCACACTTGTTTTTAGAATTTTTAATTGTCATGCTAACATATTAAAGTTTTTGCTTGAAGCATTTGAAAATATAAGAAACATTATAGATACCGCTCCCTCTTCTAGGAAAAAGCTTTTATGAATACACCCATTGCTTTTGAGACCAAAAACTCTTCAAAATGGTTTATAATTCAGCTGATGCCTCTTCCAGACCAGCTGCTACTGGAACAGTTATGAATAGGTTTGTATGGTTACATGTACAACGTTTACCTTAGGATGATAACTCTGAAGTTTTGAATTCTCCTTTAGATGGGAGAGGATGCTTTGGGGCCATCTGTTGCTGAGGTCCTGAAAAAGTGTGACGACAAATGGAAAGTGATTCAGATAGGTAACTCAGATGTTTTCTGATTCCTTCTGTAATGATTTTAATGGTATTACACCAGCCTCAGCACCCTTTTGTAGAAACAAATAAAATAAACAGGCACGCAAAAGGTTCTAGCAAGTAGACATTCAAAAAAAAAAAAAAAACAATAGCAAGGGGCTCCAAAAGTAAAAAAGGACCCTCCCCAGAAAAGCAAGGACAGTCCTATAAGTCTGAATGACTATCTGAAGATGGTAGCACCTCACCCCAACCCTGGAAAACATTTAAATCTTCTTCACAATCTTGCTCTTCATGTCTTTCTCTGGCAATAGATAATCTCTGACACATGGATTCTGATAGAAAAACATGAGGGATACCAATGGCAGAGGAAATCCCTTCCTTCATTTCAAGGATCCTTTCACAGCTATTAGATCAAACTTTGCTTTTCCCCTTTTTGTCATTCAGAGTCTGCTAACTCAGAGCATAACGAAGCTACCCAATTTATCTGATAGGAAAAGATTTTATTCAAGAGTGTTTCCAACACCAAAGAAAGATGCGTCTTCAAGACCAGTTTTCAGGCTTTCCTTTCTAAACCAGTTTGTGAAAGTTCTAAAGTTCAAAATGCTATCCCTTCATGACCTGTTGCCACTGATTCCCAAGTTAAGTTTCCTAGAAACTCTAGATTTAAAGTTTTCTATTCATTACATTCCAGGTACCCAGATGCAGAATACCCCATCCCCAACTCCACTTATACAGGTCCTGTTTTAGTACCCTGTCACCAACTACCATTCACCATATTTTATTAAAATTTCTTCTTTTTAACTGTAGCAAATTGTTAGGTGCAAATGTTGCAGGCAGTTTTTTTCAGTTTATATATTGCCTGCACAGAGCGCTACTGCTCTTATGTTCTATTTTAAAAAAACATTATTCTTTTTACAAATATTAGAAAACATTATTCTTTTTACAAATATAGCAAACACTTTCCACAGTTTATACACTGCCTACATGGAGTGTTACAGCACTCGTGTTTTAGTTAAAAAAATCTTCTTTTAAAACTATAACAAACATTTATTACAGTTTATGTCATTCTTGAATGGAGCACTACAGTGCTCATGTTTTAGTTTAAAAACTATATTTGTTTAAACTGTAGCAAACAATTATTACAGTTTATACCCTGGCTGTACTGAGTGCCACAGCACCACATCACTTTGGTTTTAGTTAAAAAAGAATTATTATTTCTTTTTTACTTTTAAACTGTAGCACATTGCTTGTTAAAATGTTACAAGCAGTTGCTACACTTTAAACTACACAGAGCACTACAGCACTCAGGTCTGGCTGCAAATGCAATACCAGCCTTTAAAAGTACTAAAGAGAGATTTGGATTGGCTAATCACTCCCCTCAACCCACTGCAGCCAGGACAGTTGCCTACCTTATTCTGCCTTAGCTACGCTGCTACTTTCAGTTCTCTTCATTATTGTTTTCGTTATCTAGTGCTCTAAGAAAAAAACACAAGAGTCCTGTCCTAAGATAGCTTATTGCAGACTGCAAGTTATTCATAGTTTCAATATTTAGATTACTTGCTTATCTCTGCAGACCCTTTATGAAAGTGTCAGAAATCATTAACTTAGGTCAGAGATCTCCTTCACAGATTGGGGATTCAAGAGAACATTCAAAATAATTGTTTGACTCCTTCTCATGGGATTGTTTTCTTGGGTATCTCCTAAGTACCTCAAGTCAAAGAGAGATTCTTCCACACAATACACACACACACATATATATATATATATATATATATATATATATATATATATGGGTTCACTTCACATGCTCGAAATGATAAAATATTGAATTTTGAGCATGTAAAGTCAAATGGACGGAAACCACGAACCCGGAAATGTCGACTGGAGAATGTCAAACACGCGGTACGGATAGCACGTTAGGTAAGTGTACTTTTTGGTGGTTTTGGGGAGGGTTTGTGTGTGTTTGAGTGTTTTGGGATTTTTGAGGTGTGAGTTAGGGTAAGTGTTGTGCAGTGTGAATGTGTTAGTGTTGGGAGTGTTGGTGTTTGTGTGTATGTGATTTGTGTTTATGCTGGGGGTGTGTGGAATGTGCGATGCTGGGTTGTGTGTGTTATGGAGTGTTGTGTGACCTTGGAGTTAGTATATATTAGTAGGGGGGTGTAGGGGCGTAGCACCTCACATGGGGGGGTTCAGGGATGCTTGCCCCCTGCATATACTAATGGTAGATATGTGTATGTGTTTGGTTGTGTGCATGTGTGTTATGTTTCTTGTAGGGAAGTGTTGGGAGGTATGTACATTTGTGTATGTATGTGTTTTGTAGTGAGTGATGTGTGCTTCACGGGAATTCTTAGATTTGCGGTTTTGTGTGTCGGGTTTGTGTATGTATGGTGTTTAGGGAATTTGACTTCATAGTTTCATGATACTGAAATTCGATATTTCAGTATTTTGAGATTATGAAGTGAATATATATATTTATATATATATATATATATATATATATATATATATATATATATATATATATATATATATTGTGACAAAGGGAAATACTGCCAGCCCAGCTATCTGGAATTTTTAAATAATTCTATGTCATTTGTAAATATTGATATGACTTAGACATAAGTGTGTGTAAAGTACTGAGCTAAAATATAACCATAGCATGCCCTATTGGAATAGAACATAATGTACCTGCACTATTGTGACTGTTTAGATGTATATAATTAATGGAAACTGGAACAAAGGAGGTTAACTTAAAAAAATCTGAGGAAATTGTTGAAATTAAATTGTTTCAAAACCATGTGATGAAATGTTCTCTCAGTTTCAGTGCAGTAGCAAACACAATGTCTAGAGCTAGACATTTTTTGTATTGTCTTGAAAGAGAAGTAATTACTAGGTTTAAGATGTAGAAATATTTTATTGTTTTATGACTTCCAGGATCTGCAAACATCTGAGAGATATGTATTTTTCACAGGCAGATGTTAAAATTCAGTTAGTTTCTAACAAAGGGGGGGTTAGATTGGGAACTAAAGTCAGGTGACAAAAGTGATGTTATCCAAGCTAACCCAGCAGTAATACTTGATATTATTTTAAGAACTATCCAGAGACAGACTGTGCATTTTGTATTTTGTCTTTGACCTAACAAAAACATTCACTCATCACCACATCTGCACTTGCCTTGCTGTAAGTAAGTTTTTAGGGCATAGTAACTCTTTTAGATTCAGTAAGGAATATAGTAAAGTGTAGCTTATATGTTTTATTTATTTATTTGTGACTGTCCTGTAATGTTGTTTTAAATATTTCCTGTGATTTTGAACTCTGATGTAACTGATTACTTACTGAGTATTGTCTTGTTCTTTTATTATTTACTATTAAGTATATTTAAACCTTTTAATTGTGACTGGTCTGTTTAGAGATATTTAAATTCTTAGAGTACTTGCATATCTCTTTGGTGACACTGTACAGGCCACTCCTAAATAGCCTTGCTCTTGGTCAGACTACCATTTGGATTAATAGTAACATTACACAGTAGGATTAGACAACCTTGGCTAAGGACTTAAAGCAGCTGATAAGAGTTGTCTGGTGGCAGTTGAATCTACCTTATAGTCTGGCAGAAGCGGACATAGTAAAACTTTGCCAGCCTTCCCCAGATCTGGGTGTGTGTTTGTATATAAATCAAATCTCAAGGAGTGTGTGTGTCTGCTACTTGGGGAGGGACATGACGTGCTGGTTGGACAGAGGGGGCACTGGGGATCTTGGTTTGGCCACTCAGCTGAGATTTCAACCCTATATCTGCGCCAGTGGGGAGGCTTATTGGGAATCTGGAGAAAGAGGGAGAAACCCTCCAAAGAATGACTGTGATCTCTGTGTGCTCTTAAGGGAAATTGCACTTTAGTGTGTACATTACTCACTATTGCCAGTGGTGAGGATTGGGGCTCCTTGATTACTGAGCCAGTGCAGGGGCATCACACACAGACACACACACACACACACACACACACACACACACACACATATATATATATATATATATATATATATATATATATATATATATATATCTACCTGAAAAGGGAAAACCCCCCACATCACTGAATCCAAAATGATTGGGATGACATTGCCAAAGTGGCAAAACACAGACACCATGAATTACTGAAGTTTTACACAAGGAAAATGAACAGTTGGCTAAACTGAAAATGTTCCCCTTTTCCCCACTGTAATGCAATCCTGAAGTTGGTATATTTAGTTGGGGGGTATGGGGGTGCAGCCCTCCACCTGGGTTGGTTTGACATGATGAGTTTTGTGTTTTTTTGCATGTTGGACAACTGTCCACATTTGCATTTGTTAATGTGGGATTTCACCCTTTTCAGTTATTGATTTTTGCAGTTTTCCACTCAATCCAAGACTTTAGGAGCAGAATTTCTTAGGATAACAGTACTCATGACATTTTTTATTCTCAATATTCCTTTTGCCAGTCTCCATATGAGAAAAATTCAATAAAGACTAAATTCTGTATAATTACAACACTAGAAGTCCCTTACATTCCTGATTCCTGTTTTGGGATTTGTAAAATAGGAACAGTCTTGATGAGGAGACCACTTTTATCTGAATCCTTGTCAAACATGTTCAATTCTAGGCCCAGCAGAATGTCTAACTACACACTCCTCAAAATTTGCTTGCATAGTGGTGTCGTTGACTGTAAATATGCAGGGCTTTTAGAACAGAAAGGACAGGCTAAAACATGGAAACATAAAGGAGACATTGACAGTCATAAGTGTTCTTAACTTTCTGAATCATCTATGGTCCCCTGGGTCTGTACAAGTGATTACAAACAACACCACAGTGATGTGATACTTAACCACACAAGGGGATTCAGATCTGATGCTCTGATAGCCTGGGATATAGCAATTCAGTACAATCTGTTTGTACAGGCGCCATACATCCCATCAGAGCAAAACTTTCTTAGCAGGACCAAGAGAGACCCTCAGAAATGGAAACTGAACCAAAGAGTCTTTCAGAATTTGATCCTGTTCTAGGAATGCTTCAAGTAGATCTTTTCACCTCCATTCTAAACAAACAACTGGAAAAATTATGCTCCCAGATTCCTGGTAAAAAGGCATGGAAAACAGTTGCATTTTAATTGCTTTGGATGAGAATGTTCCTGTATACATTGTTATACTTTCCATTAACATCTAGGTTCATTAGAAGATTCAGAGAACTCTTCAAAGATGATTGTGGTAACTCTCTTGTGTTTCAGATAACAGTAGTTCTCCCTCCTTTTGGAAATGGCCAAGAACAATTATTGCATGCTTCCTCACAAACTGCACCTACTCACACAATACAGGGATTGTTTGATACAACCCAACTTGAAACAACTTCAACTAACTACTTGTATGGTAAAAGTCTTAATACCTTTTATCCACCTATTTTCTGAGAAGGTACAGTAAGTATTAATGGAAGTAAGGCAACCAGATACTAGTAAATCATACATTATTAAATTGAAAAGATTTTCTAGTTTGTGGCAAGACAAGAACTGGGACCATTTTAAAGCTAGTACAGCTTTGGTTCTACAATACTTGTGTAAGTTTTTGTACTCTGACCTTTCACATTTCTCTATCATGGTTCATTTGTCAGCCATATCAGCATATCTGTCTATGGATCCTCCCTTTCAATGCATTCCCATGTTAAAATGTTTTTGAAAGGAGTACTTCATATCGGACTACCTAGAAAACTGGTGTATCCTCCTTGGGATCTAAACTTTGTGATGGAAACCTTAACTGTTGCTTCATTTGAACCATCCCGTCAAGCTGATTTTAGTTTAACTTCATGGAAAACAGTTTTGTTAATTACTCTGAGTTCTGCAAGAATAATCTCTGAGTTGCAAGCTCAATCTCATGGCGGTTCAACTTTATCTCTTTTTTTCATAAAAAGAGTGTTCTTTGAGAATCAATCTTTCTTTATGTCTAAATTGGTATCAGAATGTATTTTAAACCAGGCTATCCATGTCATTTATTTCCACAACATAAGAACAAAGAAAAAGGATTCTTCATATTCTGGATGTCCGCAGATAACTCAGATATTTCTTGACAGAACTAAAACTTTCAGAAACTCTGATCTCTGAGTTAAGGGCGACCTGTGCCAAAAGAGACCATATCTAATGGTTGTCATATACTATTTTCTTTTTTATATCCAGCACAACAATACAACTCCACACAGGGTCAAGGCACACTGTTACAGCTCCTTGAAATCATCTGTGGGTTTTTGGACTCTAAAAGCATCTTGGTCTTCTCTACATACTTTTACAAAGCACCACAAAACAGATTCCTATTTCCTGGTTAAGAGCAGGTTTTGCTAGGACCATTCTACAGGGGTTCCTGGAACCTAATCCTTCTTCATCTCAGCCATTTATAAGCTATGGTAGTTTATCCATACAGCTAAGGCTACTGCAGTAGTAATCAAATGATGAGCGCAGTACAGATGAGTAAGAAAACTTACCATAACAATAGATGTGCATATAATCACTGCAATAGAAGACATTCACTCCCTTCAACTTTCTTATTTTAGCATATTTTTTTTACCAGGGTGCAGACCCTGATATTTACTTACCTAGGACCTAGTCTCCCTTTTTTAGTTGTCTCATTTATTCAGAGCTTTGTTGTAAAACATTTGATATTGCACTTGATCTCAAAACCAATTTGTTTTACATTTAGAGGATTATTTTCACTCTGGTAGGAGCATAGCTGAATTCAACACATCCAAGTTGGAAACTGCTGGTGGAAAGTTTATTGTGTTTATATTTGTTTGACCTGATGGATTAACTGTGTAAAAGTAATTCATCCTGCTGGTATAAAAGAATTACATTTTTGAGAGATAGTGCTCATTTATTCAGAGCTTCCTGATCCTGACTTGGACACATGTGACTACAAGATTTGGATTGCTTCTAAAACCATCTTTACCTACAAAGCTGATATAAATGTGGTCCCCCATGTCTTGTATATAAGCAAATATCTCCAGTTTAAAATCCTCTATAGGAAATATAACTACTAATAAAAACTCCATAGTCTCCAACTGTTCATAACTGCTTGGAGAGCTGCCGCTTTATGAAGAGGGCAGTGTCACTGCAGGTCATCTAAAAATATCTGCTCAATGTCTGGCTACTTCTGCTGGAGGTCTGAGAAATTCTGTTAAAATACAAAGCATCTACTGATAAAACTGAAAAAATAAGTAATTTTTGAGTTGTCTTTGCATTTTGCTTACTGTATTTTATCATTTTGCTGCCTCATTTTGCTGATTTTTACTGTATAGTTCTGCACTTTAAAATGTTGCTCTGTTTCCCTAATAGACACAAAACTGCTGACTCTAGACTGTATTGTTACACTCATTGTTATTCTAGCCATATTACATTAGGAGAGCCACCCTGCACCCTTGCGGTAGAAGTATGTAGTCTGAGCCTCGTCTGAATTGGAGATTACTGGAAGAAAGGTCATTGTGTGCTTTCCCATTGGTAGTTTAAAGTGTTTAATTTCACCTGTATTTAAGCTTCACATTTGTTCAGAGGTGCGCACTGTGCAGCTGGGTTCAGATATATCCTGTATAGACACAGACGCCTTGAAAGACAATTTTCTCCTAGACATCTGTTAATGAACCTACTCAAGCTTCCCTGCTGCATTGTGGGAAACTCATTTGCACACTGAGAAGTGTTGCTAATCCTAAAGCAAAATGTAGTCAAACTAGTCCACTCCCCAATAATAGTTATGGTTAAAACCTGCCATAATGGATGGTCAGTTTTCAACCATTTCTCAGGCCAGCCTGATTGACATGCGAATCCTGAAGCAATGTAGTAATTTCCTCATGTATACTGACAACCACTTACTCCTAAAATGAAAAAATACAATATGTGAGAGATGTTATTACATTATGAATCTGGAATCAATTCTGTCATGTAACAATGAACCGGACATCAAACAGTTTATCAACACATTCATATCACCTCTCACACAAATAAGGTCACATCACATAAATCCACAAGCACAGAGGTACTCAATAGAAGCCTACCAAAAGATCAGAGACCTCTCAATCCTAAACCACTTGCACACACTGCAAAGCAAATAGAATCCACTACAAATAACAACACAAACACACACACACACACACACACACACACACACACACACACACACACACACACACACACACACACACACACACACACCAGTGTCTCAGTAAATAAGCTCATAAGGTAAAACACCTCAAAATCATATGTCCTCATCATAGACGATTCCATAGTGAGACACACAGATGTTCCTCTCACCAGGCTGGACAAGAAGAAGGTCACAGTCAGCTGGCTGTCAGGTTCCAGGATCCGTCAAATCATGCACGTATTCAAGTACTCAATACCAGTTACCATTATGACTCAGTCATAGTACATACTGGGGGGAATGACTTGAGATGTACCTCTCTGGACTATATGAAGAGGGACATGACTGAACTAGTCTATGGGCTAGGCTTGTATAGGCTCCAGGGCCATTAGCCTAGTATGCTCCTATGAACATATGAACCTATGAACTCTCAGATTATGTGTCCCAGGCAGTTATGTCCTTAGCCATAAGCAGCACTCTACCTTCAGCCAGGATAATGCCACAATATAGACAAAAAATGATTGACTTCAACAACAATTGGCTTAGTTTCTTGTGTCATTCCATGGGAATCCAGTATCTGTCTGCTTGTGAAGACATGGTTGACAGACCATGCCTTTTGGCCCAAAATGGTCTTCACCTTTTTCCTCTAGGCTTTCGAATACTGACAAAGGTGTTGCCTCCCCTATAGTGCCTTTATAGGCAATGTCAAAACAACAAAATTTCCAACATAAAAAAGTCCACTCAAGACAAGCTAAAGGTTATGCTGCTTAATGCTAGAAGCCTAAACAATGCTTTCCACACATTCAGACCCCAAAATGCGTGTAAAAGAACCAAAGTTGGAGGTGAGTCCATCTTCTTTAAAGCAAAATACACCTCAAGACTGGTTAAACAGTATGACTTTCTTGAGCTACTGCAGGTCTAGCTAACTATAGGTAAAACCCCCTGCCACAACATTGCTAGCTACATGTTCCCCACCACGAGCCAAGAGAAGCACACTGCCTACCCGGACATACTAGAGTCACTCACTACACAGCCAAACACTTTGGTCAAGGGAGAATTCAATTATCCTTCCATCAATTGCACAACATACATGAACACAAACATGCTCGTCCTGAGGTTCCTGGACTTTGTTAATATAAATGCCCTGGAACAGCTAGTCTGCAGTCCCACAAGGGGCACAAATGTCCTAGACTTAGTACTCCCTAACGTTGGAGGGGGTCACTGCACTACCCCCTGTGTGTTGCCCTTCCTGGTATGGTCAGACCATAAATCTGTCTCATTCAAAGTAACAAACAGAACTAACTCCCCCACAGGAGCAAAAAAGCTTAAACATTTCTCCAAAGCAAACTACAGCCTACTAGGCAATGGTATAAAAGGTTTCAAAACCCCTGCTAACACAGCCAGCAATGACTCCTATGCAGAGGATTACACAAATGCCCTGTATAACCATTTAAACAACTGTATAGACTCGGCTGTACTTGACCAGATCAAAACCAGGTCCGCCCAAAAAACAGACCACCCTAGTATGAATAGGCTATATAACAAAAGGAAGAAACTGATGTCTGAAAACAGCAGGGAACTTACTCAGCAGAAAAACAATACCCTCCACAGCTTCAGCAAGCAAATCATATATCTTGTAAAGTCCTCTAAAGCTAGTTACAAAGCTAAATTAGCATCCCTAGCTCAGGATAATCATAAGGCATTTTTTAGCTATGTCTGAAATTTAAAAGGGAATGCCCAACTATGTGCTGAACTTGTAGTGCACAGTACCTTTCATACTGAACCTGAAGAAAATGCCAACCTGCTAGCTGACAGATTTGGTGCAAACATCACCCCCTGTCCACACCAGCCATAAACCAAAGCATACCTGACACCAGTCCTCCACCTATTATCTTCAAAGACCACACTACATCAGTACTCTCCAAGGCCAAAAACACAGCCTCTATGGGACCAGATAACATCCCAGGCTGCTTATTAAACAATTTAAAACAAGACCTATTGAAATCACCTCACACTCTGTTTAACCTCAGTGCTGCCTGAGCACTGGCTTTGTTCCAGCAGAGTGGAAAACAGCAACAGTAAGCCTCTTGCCCAAAGGAGGTTCATCGGCTGATGTTGGGAACTATAGACCCATAAGCCTAACCAGCCTTATCTGCAAGGCAATGGAAAGAATCATCATCAACCTTATCAACAAGGACATAGGTGACCTTCACATGCTTGACCCTACCCAGTCTGGCTTTGTTAAGGGTCGATCATGCTTTTTAAACTGTGTGGACTTCTTTGAGAATGTCACCATATTCCTGAATGAAGGCAAAACAGTACATACTGCCTATCTTGACTTAGCCAAGGTTCTTGACTCAATCCCCAACTTAGGTATCATTGAGGAAACTGTGCCAGCATACTGTCCAAGTTGGAGATTCTACCTCTACCAGCAGAGCAGTTACCAGTGGTATACTACAAGGATCTATGTTGGGCTCTCTACAGTTTGGAATCTATTTCTCAGAAGTCTAGGCAAAAGTAGATGGCCTGTGGCTTTCCAGGTTTCCTGATGATTGCAAACTGGGCACAATTATTGAGTCCCTAAATGATGTTAACATATTACAGTAGAAGCTAACACTGATAAATGATTTGTGCCAAAGACACAGACTAAAATTAAATGCAAAAAAGTTCATTATTATCCCCTTTGGCAAAGAGGAAGTTCCTGCAAATTACAATGTTACAGCCCTCCCTTAAGCTCAAAACACTGGTGTGAGAGTTCAGAACACAGATTGATAGCAATCTAAACCTCGATCCCTATTTGTCCATAGTAGTAAAAAAAGCCTGCTGCTTATAAGCAAGGACATTGCATCTATGATTAAGAATGTTATAACTCCTCTATACTCAACCCTCATCAGACCACTAATAGAGTACAATGCTCCCTTTTGAATGTACCTCACCAGACACCTGCAGCAGCTGGAGAAACTGCAGATGTTTCTTATCAAGAAAATTCAGGGCCTCCAAAACATGACCTACATGGAAAGACTCTAAGCCCTGTCACTGTACTCTGTATCCTACAGCCTGTTGAGAGGTGACTTGTGCCTGGCCTGATAAGCAGTCTCTCACCCTGCCCTAATGGAACTGCTGCACATCCGCAAATCAAATGGGACAAGAGTGACTTACTCTAGGGATCTCAACCTAGCCTGTGACATTAACAGAATTTGCTGAAGAGACAGATATGTCTCCAAGAGATTGCTGCTCCAATGGAATATACTCCCAATTCATGGGAAGCAGAGCTCTGACCCTACTCAAGCACAGCCTAGACAAATGGATGGCAGACTGTAAATTCACCCAGATGGTGGTACCTCTGTCCCTCATGGACAGGGGCAGTCAGTGCTGATCATAGACTCACTCTGCAAATAATGACTAACTAACCAAGATCAGGTAGGGAACATGGGTATAACATGGCTAGGCTTGTAAAGGCCTAGGGATATTAGCATGATAACCTTCTATGAACCTATAAGAAGGCTCTGAAAGGTTTGGCACCCACACTGATGATTTTCTTAAGCTCTCCATGAGCTATTGACAGCATAGATGTTGCCTTTAAGCTTTGGAAGTTAGATGGCTATTATATCCTTTGCAAGATTTAGCCCATAGAGCCAAGGATACTACAGTTGTGATCATATAAACAGCTACTGTCATGATATGTTTACTTAACAACTGTAATATTCTTATATTGCAAAAATTATATACAACTGTTTTACTTATACTCAAGATTACACAGAGCTTTGTCAGGCAACTGGCTAATGAAACTTTATTTAAAAAAACTTAATGCACTCCCAGAATTTAGAAAACTTTGCCAGTGACAATTGTTCTATGATTTGACATAGAAACTAAATTCTCTAAATTTGAAGCTTGATATACATAACAAGACTGAAAATGAATTAAGCCTGTTGCATTAAACTGCATTACAAGAGGGTAAGAGTATAAACATTTGAAAGGCTTACAAACACATTATTATGTCTGCTTCTTCCTTTGAGTAATTACAACAGTGAGCTAAACGATCAGTTCTGCTTTATTTCAAGTACATTATCATTATAAACTGGATGTATTTCTTTTCAGAGAAGATAAAAATATGACGCAGAGAAGTATTTTTATAACTTAGCTTAATGATAGTTATTGATTGATGTGTAACTTTTCGGTATGTATCAAATTATATAAGATATTTTTATAGGTTAGAGAAAAGTTTTGTTTTGTTTGTTTGTTTTTGATGAAACATTTGTGTAATTAAAACCATCCTCAAATAAACATTGATATTATGCAGAAAAAGCACCTATTTTGAAGAAAATGTCTGTGTTTTCATTCACCTTTTTCATGTGGTTGACTATCAGAATGTTGAAGCCTACAGTCTTGAAAATCATAATCCAAAGGCCGTAAAATTGAAAGCCCTAAAATGCTAAGGATCACACTGTTAAATAAGCACCTGGACTTGTTCCCTACAGTACCCATATTAGCACTAATTCCTGGTTCCACACCCTGCAGGACGGATGTTAGCACTTGTTCCTGAGTTAACACGCCAGCAGGACCAATGATAACAGTCGTTCCCAGATTTACAGAGGTAGGGAAATTTTGTATTCAATATTTTTAGACATTGTAGTCTTTAGCAATTTGGTCTTTTGTAATTATAGGTTCATAGGCAGGTACTAGGCTACTGGCCCTAGGGCCTATATACGCCTAGCCAAAAAGGTACCCTGGCTTTCGCCACCCAAGAAAGTTATTTTCCTGTGCCCTTGTCGAGCAGAGACACATAGGTGTTCCAGAGTGAATTTCCTATTTCCTATTTCCCATCCAATCATCAAGACTTTTCCTGAAGAGTGCTAATGTGGAGCTTTGTTTGATATAGATAGGTAGTTTGTTCCAGAGTATAGGAAGTCTCTGGGACAGGAATCTATCCCTCCAGCATGTTCTGTTTATTGTAGTGACAAGGTTTAGGTCCCTAGAGCTTGTAGCTCGGACGGATTGGGATTTCTTTAAGTGGAGCATATCCAACAGCTCTGAGTTTGACATAGCTTTGTATGTTAGGCAGAGATTGCCTCTAAGGAGGCGATATGTGACGGAGTAAAGCTGGAGTTTTTTGAGACGGTCTGCGTAAGGCATCTGCTTGAGACCGGTAATCCTCTTTGTGAGGTATTTCTGCGGCCTTTCTAGTTGTTGTAGATGTCTTGTGAGGTACATACCAAAAGGGGCACTGTACTCTATAATGGGTCTAATGAGTGATGAGTAGAGGGGAACAATGACCTCTTTTTTCCTGGATGAGAAACCTTTTGTAATGAGGTGTGCCACGCAGAAGGATTTCATGACTACTGTGGCAATGTGATTATCAAAGGAGAGACTACTGTCCACCTGTTAAGCAGACTACCACCTATGTGGTATCTCATGGGACTAGAGTTTTTACAAAGGGGATCACAATACACTTTTTAGCATTGAGCTTGAGGCCATGGCTTTGACACCAGGCATCTGTCTCCATGAGGCCTTTTTGTATGATGTCCACATCATTAGGAGTTTCAGTTATGGCTCCTAGTTTGCAGTCATCTGCAAACTACTTTAGCCAAAGACCTTCTGTGTTAGCCTGTACTTCAGAAAAGTAGATACCAAACAAGAGAGGACCGAGGACTGAACTCTGTGGTACACCACTTTTCACTGGTCTGAAGTTAGATTTGGAGTCTGCTACTTTCACAGTGTGGGTTCTGTCACTGAGCCAGTTGGTAACCCATATTGTGACACAGGGATTTATACCTAGTTTAGTGAGTTTATCTATAATTCCAGAGTGGGGGATGGTGTCAAAAGCATGGCGAGATCTAAATAGACTGTGTGAACCACCTTACCCTCATCTACGGCTTTTGTGACTGCTTCAAAGAAGTCTATCATGTTTAGGAGATATGATCAGCCTTTTATAAACCCCGACCTGGGTGGGCTCCAGAGTTTGGAGATTACCAATGTCTTTGTGAATAAGATCCATGATGATATGTTTCATAGCCTTATAGGCTATGGTCTTTGAATTATGATTTTGAAGATCGTGGGCTTCAAGACTGTGATAGTAAACCATTTCATGTCCGTGTGTGTGTGTCTGTGTTTGTGTCTATCATTGTCTTTTTAGTGAAGTCAAAGACAATATAACAACTAACAACTATATTACTGCAAATAAGTAAGCTGCCATGAATTTTCAAATTATTCTAGGCTTTTCTTCACCCTTTATAATTTCTTAAATTATATATCTTATACAGTGGATATAAAAAGTGTACAAACGCATGTTAAAATGCCAGGTTTTTGTGATATAAAAAAATGCCACCACAATAAATCATTTCAAAATGTTTCCCACCTTTAATGTGACCTGTACAATTCAATTAAAAAATAAACAAATCTGTTAATGGAAAAAATATAAAAAATAAAAAATGTACAGTAAGCTGGTTGCATAAGTGTGGACACCCTTAAACTAATACTTTGTTGAAGCACCTTTAACTTTAATTACAGCATTCAATCTTCTTTGGGACACACCTGCCATCAATTAAAGAGACTCTGATTAACCTCAAATAAAGTTCAGCTGTACTAGTAGAATTTTCCTGACATTTACTAAGTTGCCTGCTACAGCAGAAGCCATGGTTCACAGAGAGCTTACAAAGCATCAAAGGGATCATTGTTGAAAGGTATCAGTCAGAAGAAGGGTACAGAACATTTCCACAGTTTTGGATATACCACAAAACACAGTGAACACAGTCATCAGAAAGTAGAGAAAATATGGGACAACAGGGACATTGCAAAGAACTGGGCATCCCTCCAAAAGTGAAAACTGGTCAAGAGAACTACAGCAACACTGAAGAAGCTGCAGGAATTTCTGGCAAGTACTGTTTGTGTACTACATGTGACAACAATCTCCCATATTCTCCATATGTCTGGCCTATGGGGTGGGGTTGCAAGATGGAAGCCTTTTCTTACACAGAAAAGCATCCAGGCTCAGCTAAAATTTGCAAAACAGTACATCAAGTCTCCCAAAAGCATGTGGGAAAATGTGTTATGGTCTGATGAGATCAAGGTTGAACATTTTGGCCACAATTCTAAAAAGGTACGTTTGGCGCAAAAACAATACTTTGCATCACCAGAAGAACACCATCCCCACAGTGAAGCATGATGGCAGCAGTATCATGTTTTGGGGTTGCTTTTCTTCAGCTGGAACTTGGGCTTTAGTCAAGGTGGAGGGAATTATGAACATTTCCAAATACCAGTCACTTTTGGTCCAAAACCTTCAGGGGTCTGCTAGAAAGATGAAGAGGAATTTCACCTTTCAACATGACAAGGACCCCAAGAATACATCCAAATCAACAAAAGAATGGCTTTACCAGAAGAAAATTAAAGGTTTGGAATAGCCCAGCCAGAGCCCAGATGTAAATCCAATAGAAAATTCTAGGGTTGACCTGAAGAGGGCTGTGCACAAGAGATGCCCTCACAATCTGACAGATTTGGAGTGCTTTTGCAAGGAAGAGTGGGCAAATATTGCCAAGTCAAGATGTGCCATGCTGACAGACTCCTACCCAAGAACACTGAATGCTGTAATTAAATCAAAAGGTGCTTCAACAAAGCAACCAGCTTATTGTACATTTTTTATTTTTTATATTTTTCCCCTAACAGATTTGTTTGTTTTTCAATTGAATTGTACATGTGGGAAAAGTTTTGAAATGATTTATTGTGGTCTCATTTTTCTATATCACAAAAATGTGGCATTTTAACAGGGGTGTGTACACTTTTTATATCTACTGTATATCTGTCTGTCTATACATGTGTGTGTGTGTGTGTGTGTGTGTGTGTGTGTGTGTGTGTGTGTGTGTGTGTGTGTGTGTGTGTGCAAATATATATATATATATATATATATATATATATAGATAGATAAATATAGATATATACAGATATACATATATATATATATATATATATATATATATATATATATATATATACATATATACAGCTATACATATATATATATATATAAATATCATATAGAATATTGCATAGATCATTGTTGTACTTTAAAAAATATATAATCCTTTAACCTAACAAGTACGCTTCAGATTTAATTATTTGGCTGAACTTAGGAGCACAATGAAATATATATTTTTTTGATGAAGGCTTAGAATTAATTGGAAAGTAAGCGTAAGAACGCTTGCCAAAGTCTAATGAAGTGAAACGGAGAAAACACTATCTATAGAATAATTAAAGCAGATATTCTGTTTAGCTAGACCGAAATGCACCACCTATTTAATTACAGCAGAGTTCAAGAGGTTATTTTTAAGGTGTCAGGCAAAGACACCAGGCTATCTGTAATGTTTATGTATAGGAAGAAGAGATCAGCCAGACAGGGCAAAGAACACAATAGGTCTTCCTTCATAACAAGACAGCATGTTTTAGTCTGTGTTGCATCCTGTAAGTAGAGGTTTCATTCTGGCATGTAATGATCTGTTCTGTATACTGCATTACAACTAGTTATTAACATCCTTCAACATTTGCTGTTAATTGGTAGTTGCCTATGTAGCCATGTCCTTGTTATAAAGGAATTCTGGGTCATTAAGCAGTAATTTTAGTTTGTTTCAACTCCTCGAAACAATCAGTCGTTCATATTTACAAAGCTTATTGCATCTATTTGTTATATATTTATTAGGCAAGGGGTAGCTTTTTGTAGCACATACAGTTAAATAGTATTGTATTTCCTGATTTATTTATGTTAGTGTTAACAGAAGATTGTAAGATATACAGTCAGTTAGTTATGTCTGCACTGACACAGAGTATGACATGATCTATAATTAACTTCAGTGTGAAATTTTGAATACGTTTGCTTTAAATGTAAAATTAAAAACTTTCAGCAATTGTTTGTTTTAATAATTATTTCAGTAGAAGTAGACACCTTTTGCCTTTTGTTTTACTGAAAAAAAATTATTTTTTTTTCTCTTCACAACTGACATTAAAATTATTCTAAACAGTCCACAATGATGTCTGCTATGCTTTGTCTCCTTGTGAGACATTCCTTTTTTATTAAACATATGTAAAACTTAAAACTATCTTGACAGAATATCTCAAAAGCAAAATAGTCTGCAAGTACTTCAGGGATACAAGATAATATGATGCCTGCTACCCTATACCTCACCTAAAAGCACTTTCTCTGTATGCAATACTTTAAGCATCTTTTATTCCAAGAACTGAAGTTACATACATTCTAAATATTATATATGGTCAGTCCACCATATCCAGCATGACTAAAGCCGTTCCAGCATTTTATTCACCCCTACCAATGAAGAACAAGAACCTTCATTCCCTAATCTATACACTGTAGCCTTTTATGGATCAACCTTTCATTTCTCTGAAATTGCAGTAATACAGACCAAGTTCCTACTTCTTAAACTCAATAATTTAGGATCTAAATCCGTAAGTCTCCATCCTGCCTTCCTAAGGCTTGCAGATCGAACAAAATCAGTAGAGGATGAGACATTGCTATGTCTTTACCATTCCTTCTCACCTCAGGCACTGTCCTACCAGCATTCAAGCATGTAGTTATACTCCATCTACCTAAAAGTCACTTCTCTTTAAGGGGAGAAGGATTGTAGATCTATTTCTGCTATTACCAAAATATTTGAAAAAAAAAATTGCAAGCAATTACTTAAGTATATTAATAGCTATGGGCAGTTATGTGATGCACAGCTTTTCTTTCACAATTCCTTTAGTACCTTTACTGTCCTGGTAATTGCCAATGATACCATTTTTTCCAACCTAAATGAGGAACTTAATACTGCACGTTTCATTGTTGACAGTTCAAGGGCTTTTGAAATGGTCAACCGTCCCCTTCTTCTCAACAAAATCAAAAAGCTCAGCTTTGGAGATAACACTATCTGCTGTTTTTGCAGCTATCTAAAAGACAGAACCTTCAAAGTCCATAGCAATGCCTCATCCTCTACAGCTGGTAAACCTAGTACAGTCTTCTCTTTTCTCTCTTTGTTAATGAACCCCCACGAGAATAACCAAATCTTAAACTAATAATGTATAAGATGATACACTGCTCTTGCAGTCTTGTACTAAACTCTCTGATCTGCAAACCAAGTTACTGAACAATTTCATTTAGATATGTAACTGGTCCACTACTAACAACATGCTAATTTACCTCTAGAAGACCAATATCATGGTCTTTGCCTCAGCCAAGAAATTACCTACTATTCTTGCTATTATTTTATGAGATCTTAATAGGAACAGAATATTTAATGTCACTGAACAAAGGTACCTGGACCCAATATTCGACCCTACCCTTTCCTTGACCACGCACACAGATTTTGTAACTAATAAAGTCTTTGTTCAATTAAAACTATGTTACAAAATCAGTCACATCCTTTCACCTGCTGCTCCCAGGGCCATTGCTAAAATATTTTAAGACCTAGACTTGAATATGGCTTTCCTTTTCTTATTATGCATTCAGCCCACAATACTCATAGAATACAGACTGCTGAGAATAAAATCTGCAGACTCCTCCTGTTAACAGACCCTCAGAAATACCCCTGCAAATTGCTAAAAAATTCCAAATGGCTTTAACTGAGTGCATCATAGGGCCACTCCAATTTTCAAGGTGCTAAAACACGGACCCTCCATCACCTCCCCCCTCGTTAAGAGTGAAACCACTTCTACAAGACAACCCTTATGTATGGAGAAGTACACTGGACAACAGTTTCATTCTATTATGCCCTTTGTTTAAAACTGCTGTAGGTGAGAAAGCCTTTTCTGAATTGGGACCTGCTACCTGAAACCCATTACTATGGACATCAAAAATCTAGAAATCATTGAAAAAGCTTCAGTGATGTACATAAAGAATTCTACAATGACGATGGTTAGGTAACTTATCATCCCATATAATGAATACTCAAATACATTTAAAAAAACATTATCAGTCTCTGAATGTGTCATCTTAACTGGAAATATTTTTCACGTATATAGGAATTTATGTATTTTACATATATATATATATATATATATATATATATATATATATATATGATTGCACTGTATTTCATGCACATCGTAGCTTGCATTTTTTATATATCTTTTTTATTTTCAATGCACTCTGACTAGATCTTTTAGTGTTACTCTTACTGCATTCAGTCTTGCTACAATCTGAATTTTGCTATGTACTAATTTTGCATATAATAATGTTGATTGAAAGATCACCCCCTAGATTCTCGATGCCCTGTTCATGATTAATGCAGGAGCCCTAGCAGGCAATATGTCTGCCGTGCGATCCAGGTACAGCCTGCAGGGGCGTGCACGAGAGCTCCTGCACTAATCATGCACGGACTAAGCCCTGGTATGCAATCACCTCATTTGCAGGAGAAATTCATGCAAATGAGGTGATTTTGCAATCCAGGAAGCTTGCAATAGTCCATGCAAGACACGTGCTATCTGTAGAAATGTACTCAGTAACCGAGTACACTTCTGCAAAATCCGAAACTGAGCTATGACAGCTCCAAATAAAGGTTGTATATCATTGAGGAAGCATGCCAATGGCCAAGTATAAGGCCAGTGGCATTGCAAACAATAAAAAAAAATAAAAATACAACTTTTTTTTTTTTGCCGATCTCAGCTGTTTAAGCATAGGGCAGCGGCGCGCAAATGGTATCGGGGGAAAATAATAAAATAAACCTAAAATAAGCATTCTAAATAAAATCAGTATTTTGGCATGCAAGTTAATGGCAGGCAGAAGACAATCTGGCCAGTGAGTAATGGTTGCCATTAGGGGAGGCTCAGTGTGAGACATGTAACTATGCATTAGCAGGCAATCCTATGCAAATGAGGGGAAGGATAGTGAATCCCAGTTTTCCCCAGCATGTGAGGCGAATCCCAACAGTGTAAGAGTATGAATAGCTGGGTGCAAGACTAAGATATAGGTGACATCATGGGTGTGTGTGTGTCAGGCATACTGTAAGTAGATTGGAGACCTGTGGCTCGGGATTGCTCTTAGCTTAGCATAGCTAAGCTAGGGGGTGCGTCTAAACCTGCCTAGCACTCTTCACAAAGCCTAAGCGGGTGTGCACGCTGTGCACTGGGTTTTAAAGAAAAAAAATGTAAACCAGGAAATAGCAGCTCTGTGCACATTTGAGCACTTTGTGCAGCGCTCCCCTGGCCTTAAGCAGGAAGGCAATGGGAAGGGAAAACAGCAGTAGGAATGTAATCAAGGAGAACTAGCTTGGCTGGCAGGTGAAATATATCAGAATCAGCCAATTACACAGGCAACAGACCAGCACAGCCCAGAACACTACTATAAACTAAGCAAACACCTTCCACTCTGGTTTTTCCCATATTCTACACCACCGGTGTATACAAGTGGGAAACTTTTAACAAACAAACCTACAAAATGAGAAGGGCTGCAGCAGGCAACGTAGAACATGTGCAAAAGGCTGAGGGTGGTGAGGAATTGAATGCTGCCGAACAACCCACAGTGAAGAGACGGAGAAGAGTGGACAGACCCAGGGTAACCTACCAGGTGCTATATGAGCCGGAGATAGTGGAGCGCTATAGGGTTAACAGAGACCTCCTACAGCAAATTGTTAAGCTGTGCTGGCCACACCTGACACACCAAACTGACCGAGCGGAACCCATCCCAGTGGATACCAAGGTATGTGTAGGCCTAGGCATACTAGCTACAGGTACCTCCCAAAGCACAACTGGGGATATCATGGGGATGTCACAGGCATCAGCATCCAGAATATTCCACCAGATCCTGGATGCCATGTCAGCACATGCCAGTGAGTACGTTTATTTCCTCAACACACGTGAGGTGTTGACCAGCAATATGCATCTCTTCCACCAAATAGCAGATTACCCTGGGGTAGTGGGTGCTATAGACTGCATGCACATACACATCAAAGCACCACCTGGTGAGGAGGATAGGGCCTACATCAACCGGAGGGACATACCCTCCATCAACTGTCAGGTCATATGTGATGTCCAGGGCATTATAATGAATGTGTGTGCTGGCTGCCCTGCAAGCTATGACGATTCACACATATGGCATCTGACGCAGCTGTACCAGAGATTTGCCAATGTGGACATCCCCTATGGTCACCTAGTGGGGGATGCTGGGTACACACTGGAGCTGTGGCTGATGACACCCATCAGAAATGCATGCATACCTGAACAACAATGCCATAATGAGGCACACGCACAGGCCAGACATATAATAGAGCATGTGTTTTGGATGCTCAGGTCATGGTTCCGCTGTCTGGATTCATCCAGTGGAGCCTTGCAGTATTCACCAGCTACATGTACCCAAATTGTTATGGTATGTGCTGTGCTACACAATATGATCCTGTGGAAACAGCTGCAGGAGGAAGAGCATGGGGCAGGGCCACACAGACCCCACCAATGCCAAGGCCTGCACAGGCACAGAGTGACTCGGAGGAGGAATACCCTGAGTCTGCACCAGCAGGCAGAAGGAGGCGTGCCCAGTATGCCCTAGCCTTGGCAAAGAGGCAATGCATAGCACATGCACTGACACGATAGGGACCCAGGGAATGACACCTCTCTCTGACTCACACATACAGTAAAACGGATGCCAAACATGACACTACCTGTGCCCAACCATGTATTGGGAGTGTACTATGTGCATCCAACATAGGCAGCCCTCCAGCATCATCCACAAGTCTGGCACACCCACAAGGTAAGTCAATCAACCTACCAATTGCCAAATGGAGTAGAATGTGTTGTTATCTGTAGCTATGGTATGGATGTGAGCATGCAAGGGAATTGGGTGGCCGAATGTTATGGCAGAAGAAAGTAGACACCCATAATGGCACCATGACATCTGTAACACACACTGGAGTCACCATAATAGCTTGTACTACACAGGGTGACAAAACCCACTGCAGGAAATGGGCTGAGCGACATGTGTGTCCATAAGACCCACACATGCTAGTCAGGAAGGGTCACATACCCCTGCAATACCAGGCAACAACTCTTACCACATTTTTTGGCCACAAAACCAAGACTGAAACACTAAAGGTGGAGTGTACATATTCACCAAGGATATTCACACCTCCAGGCTAGTTGTCCAACACAATGCATCCGAAATTCTCCAGGTGCAACTAACACTAGGTAAGACTGCAATCCAAATTGTAGCTTGCTACAGATCCCCCACCATGCCCCAAGATTCTCACTATACCTTCCTACCTTCCTAAACATACTGGAAAATACTAAGATACAATCAAACACCATAATACTGGGTGATTTCAACTACTCTGCCATTAACTGGGAAAACTACTCGGGTACCAACTCCTTTTCCTAACGGTTCTTGGTATTCATAAATTCCAATGCCCTGGATCAACTAATCCACTGTCTCACCTGGGGCTCCAATATCCTAGACCTGGTCATTACCAACATGGAAGATAGATGCTCCACACCAGTGTTCACCCCCTCATTGGTCAGGTCTAACAATAAGCAAATCACCCTTGACATCCACATCCCACCCCCACCCCCCAGTAAGGAAACCTCCTTAAAAAAACTTCTCCAAAGCCAACTTCATGCTACTGAAGTCAGAAGTGACAAACGGCATGACACCCATGCAGACGAGATATGAAAATTCGACTGCAGAATCCTACACTAAGGCACTGTATGAGCACATCCACTTGTGCATGAATCGTGCCATCCCAAATAGAACCAAGATGCTCTTCTCCAAAGAAATGGAAGCCAATCTGGTGGTCCCCTGCTTTAAACAAACTATACAACAAAAGGAAGAAACTGTTGCAGAAAAGAGGAAAATCCCAGAATGAAAAAAACTCCCTCACCAGCCTCAGTAAGAAGCTGAGATCCCTCATAAAATCCTCAAAAGCTAGTTACAAAAATAAAATTGCCAAAGATTCCAATGACAACCACAAAGCATTCTATAGTTATGTCAAGAATCTAAATGGCAATGCTCAGATCTGCTCTGAGCTACAACAGAATGGCATTAAATATACTGATCCCAAGGATATTGCCAATATCCTTGCAGATCAATTTAATGCCAACTTCACCCCCCTCTCACCCCCTAAAGGGCCCATCTCAATACCAAAAGATTGTCAAATTCCAGTAATCACAGCCACACAGATAGAAACCGCACTCCCCAAAGCTAAGACTACAGCATCCATGGGACCAGATGACATCCCAGGCTGTGTACTACATGAACTACAAAATGGACTGGCACATCACCTAAGTGTCATGTTTAATCATAGCCTCACCTCAGGCTTCATGCCCACTGAGTGACGCACAGCTACAGTTATCCCACTCCACAAGGGGGGATCCGCCTTGGATCCCAGGAACTACCGTCCTATCAGTCTGACAAGCCTGATCTGCAAGGGCATGGAACGCATCATCATGGAACTTATAAACAAAGACATTGGCAACCTTCAAACATTGGACCCCACCCAGTTTGGGTTTGTGAGGGGCCGATCTTGTCTCCTGAATCTGATTGACTTCTTTGAATCAGTATCCAGAGCTGTGCATGAGGGTAAGGTGGTCCACACAGCCTAGCTGGACCTCACCAAGGCCTTCAACATCACCTCCCACTCTGGAATCATAGATAAACTTACTAACTTGGGCATAAATCCCTACATCACTCGATGGGTTGCCAACTGGCTTACTGACAGAACCCAGACTGTAAAAGTAGCCAACTCCAAATCTAGCTCCAGACAAGTGACAAGTGGAGTACCTCAGGGTTCAGTCCTGGGACCACTCTTGTTTGGCATCTACTTCTCTGAAGTACAGGCCAACACTAAGGGACTCTGGCTAACAAAGTTTGCAGATGACTGCAAACTGGGAGCCATTACTGAATCCCTAAATGATGTGGATATTCTACAAAAGGGCCTTACAGAATCAGATGCCTGATGCCAGAGCCATGGGCTCAAGCTTAATGCCAAGAAATGTATAGTTATCCCCTTTGGAAAAAAAAACATGTACCCATGAATTACCACATAGGTGGCAGTACACTAAACACTGGAAGTGTGATGAAAGACTTAGGGACACAGGTGGACAGTGTTCTCACTTTCGATAACCACATCACCACAACAGTCAGGAAATCCTTCTTTTTGGCACACCTCATCACTAAGGGCTTTTCATCCAGAAAAAAGGAGGTCATTATCCGACTGTACTCATCCCTCATTAGACCCATTATAGAGTATAATGCCCCATTTGGTATGTACCTCACAACACATCTGCAACAGCTGGAAAGGCCACAGAAATACCTCAATAAAAGAATCACAGGCCTAAAGCAGATGCCATATGCTGACCGTCTAAAAAAACTCTTGCTATACTCTGTGGCATATCATCTACTCAGAGGCAATCTCTGCTTAACATACAAGGCCATGTCAAACCCTGAGCTGTTGGACATGCTCCACTTAAAGAAATCCCAATCCCTCAGAGCCACATGCTCCAGGGATCTAAACCTTGTCATCACAATCTACAAAACTTGCTGGAGGGATAGGTTCCTGACCCAGAGACTCCCTATACTCTGAAATAGACTGCCCATACATGGCAAGCAGAGTGCCTCCTTGGCTCTCTTCAAAAGGAACCTTGATGATTGGATGGGAAATAGGAAATTCACCCCAGGGATCATGTCAGTCACCCTGCTAGAGAGGGGTCCAGAGAAGTAAATATTGTGGGAAGACATATCCAGGGAATTGTTATGGCTAGGCTTGTATATGGCCTAGGGCCAATAGCCTAGTACCAACCTATGAACAACAGTCTCAGCCAGCAGGACAGGTGTAGACAAACCCAAACAGAGCCTGTGCCATGGCCCCAGAATGATGGCTATGGTTAACCTCCCCCCAGGCCTACACAGACAGACCACAGCAGGACAGACAGTTGGATGTTAGTTCTGAAGGGTAGGAAGTCAGGCAATAATATGCAGGGCAACCAAAGCCACAGTCCGTAGTACACTGGTATGCCTCTAGTCAGCATGATAGTTAGCAATACAGAATGAAATGGAGTATTTGACATATCAGTACAGTCATAGCAAATGTGTACAAGTGTCACATGTGCCCCCCACATCCTACATAGTAATGTAATAACAGTCAGGTGTGCCCCACCACTCCTGTGTAAAAATGTAGAAACAGTCAGATGTGCCCCCCCGCTATGCAGAAATGTAGTAACAGTCAAAGCCAAATGATCGATGAATACCCTGTAGAGACAGCATGCTACCTGTTGGTGTGCAACACAAAGGTCAGCACTGCAGCACAAGTTACCTGGACATGATCCGCACATTCAATATAGAGGGCCATACTGGACATGCTCACACACTTAGAGAAATGAAGGCAATGTCAGTCAACAACATACTGAAAGGTCATACTGGGCAGGCTCACACACGTAAACACATAAAGGCCATGACTGCAAACACCAGTGGACCAGACATATCTGGCAGTTGCAGTTGTTAGTGCGGACACATGTTAGTATGCACCACTCATGCCTTGCACACACAGTGGATAGGAATACAGACATATATGTCAGGACAACACACTATAATAAGCCCAAGGTCGATATACATAGATGTGTGGAAGAGGGTGACTGTGACAAGGAGCCATCCAGGCCTGTCCCACCCAGCACACAGCCAGAGGGCACCAAACACATGATGGGCAGATGTCACTAACTGCAGATACTAGCCACCAGTATCTGTCAGCATTACAGACTATGTGGCGCACGTGCCAGCTGTGCAATATGACTGTTCAAGGAAGTAGTCATCTAGCAGATGTATATACGTACCTGTGACATATGACCCCATGTGTGCCTGCATGTGGCGTGTCAACCCCTAGATGAATGAGTTATGGCCCATGCACACACCGCCCTCCCCATAGCCCTACTATGGCAAGCCTGTTGAGGTCATCCAATGTGAAATACATCTTTGGAACAGTAGTAGCTCAGTAATCTCCGTAGTGCATCCTGTAACTGCGTACTGCTGTAGTGTGATAAAGTACTTAGATAGGAGTTCTCACCCCAGACTTGGCAACTGTGTGTGTGTTTGTGTGTGTGTCTGTCTGACTGTTTCGAGAGCAATGCTTTTTAGGGTACTTACACATCTTACAATTCATATACTTAACTTTGGCAAGGCTGCAGATTTTACCCATCCAGAAATACACCTCTGGAAGAATAGTAGCCGAGTGATCTCCATAACACGTCCTGTAACTGCGTACTGCTGTAGTGTGATCAAGTACTTAGGTAGGAGTTCTAACCCCAGACTTGAGAACTGTGAGTGTGCGTGTCTGACTGTGTAGACAGCAATGCTTTTTAGAGTACTCACACACCTTACAATTCATTTACTCAACTTTGGCAAGGCTGCTGATGTCATCCAATGTGATATTCACTTTTGGGGAAGGAGTACTCCAGTAATCTCTGTGGCATGTGCTGTAACTGCATAGTGCTGCAGTGTAATAAACTAGTTAGGTTGGAGTTCTATCCCCAGACAATGGAAGTGTGAATGTTTGTGTGTGTTCCTTTGTTAGAGTAGGGAACAATGTTTCTGAGGCCATTCACAGGACTACAACCTTCATTGCCCTACTTTGGCATGTTTGCTGACATCATCAACTGTGAAAAACGCCATTGGGGTAGAAATATCCCAGTAATCTCAGTGGAGCGTGCTATAACTGCATAATGCTGTAGTGTGATAAAGTAGTTAGGTAGGTGTTTTAACCCCAGATATTGCAATTGTGTGTCTGTCTGTCTCTGAGTGTGTAGAGAGCAATGCTTTTTAGGTTACTCACACTCCTTACAATTCATATACTCAACTTTGCCAAGGCTGCTGATGTCACCGACCTAGAAATACACCTCTAGGAAGGTTGTAGCCCAGTAATCCCTGTAGCACTTTTGGTAACTGCACACTGGAGTGTGGCAGTTCTGGATGTTTTGTGTGTGCTCCAATGTCTGTGTACGGAGCAATGCAGTATAGGCTAGTCACACAATGTACATTTGAAATTCCCTACTTTGGTAATCCTGCTGATGTCATCCATTGTGAAAAACACCTTTGGGAAAGGAATACTCCAGTAATGTCCGTGGCGCATATTATAACTGCGTAGTGCTGTAGTGAAATAAACTAAGGAGGTAGGGGTTCTACTCCAAGATATGACAGGTGTGTGTGTGTGTGTGTGTGTGTGTGTGTGTGTGTGTGTGTGTGTGTGTGTGTGTGTGTGTGTGTTTGTAACACATATCCTGTGCAGTGGTGGTTGTGAATGTGTGATACCCGTGGCCAATGTGGGCCAGGTTTTGCATATTTCTTATATGGTGTCCCTACTATATCACAATGTCAACCGTACTGGGATAACAGATGTAAAATAGCTGAGAGGCGGGGGTGCAAAGCCCTACCCATACTTGTGACATCAAGGCCAGGCAATGACAGTTAGCAACCCCAGTACTACCCAGATCACAGTGTCTACCCATGTGTCATACACACACATGCCTAGGCAACAGCTAATATGTGGGTAGTACACTGCATACTGGCTACTGATAGTGACTATGGCGTGACAGCAGTGGGCTACAGAGGGCATGTCACCTTGCCCATCTGTCCAATATGCACGTACATGCACACAGTGCACCTTCCTCATGTTCTCCAATGGACACCTGCACCACCTGTGGTGCCTTCACATGTGACCCGCAATGGACATACCATGTCTGATAACATGCTCTGTATGGACAGATGCCACTGACACTAGGGAATGCTGTTAACATGCTGTCAATGTAGGTGCAGGGTAAACCTGTTGCCCATTACCAGTTCCTGCCACAGGTGGGCAAGACTGGCACATCTGATGATACTCCGTGTTCACAACATGGGCCAGACACCTCAGGTACAGTTCCACATGTCACTGTACATGCATGTGGAAGGTGTGCACATCCTAGACACCATCCATGTCATGGACTAAGCAACACATACATGGCAGGTGATGCACAGCATTGGCCACACACAATAGTCACCCAGGTGACTGGATGGGGGATAAAATACCCACCTGTGTAGGCAAATGCAGAAACTACAGGCCTGAGCCACAATGCAGACCATTGTCATGTGGCCTGATGCCAAGGTATACCCATCACATACCTTTGTATAGCCTGCTGGCACAGTTGACTACCACATACCCATGTAGACATGCACCATGCATGTCATTACTGGCACCCAGTGTGTCTGTGTGTGTGTGTGTTGTATGGTGTGTATGGCCACATCCACACTGACTACAACCCCCATGTGCATACTGAGGCATGCTGTCCAATGTCTGACACCTCCTCATAATCTTTGCCCTTACGACCTCAGTATGACCCGTGTGGTGCATGTGATACCTGCACAGTGATGTGTTGTGGCAATCCCACTACTGATGAGTTGTACTCCTGGCCCTGCCAAGTATGTCAATGTGTGTGTGTCCCTGTGAGACTGTGGCTGTGTTGACGGTGGCACCTGTTCATGCAGACAGGCACGTGTATGTCACCTACTATATATGTACCATATCCCTGTTGCAGATTTTACTCAGCATCACATATATGTTCTGAGTGTTCCATAACAGGTAACCCATGTGGTGGATCAAATAACTGTATCTAACTGTGATAGCACTACATAGTTGTTGGGGTTTGATACCCTGTGCTGGTAGGTGTGTGACACAAACATGCTACAGTTTTACTCTCCCACCCCTCCCTGACAGGTATTTGCTTCTATCTGTCTCTCTCACCCCCTCTCTGGTGGATGTGGAGACCCATACCTGCTATGCTTAGCCAGCAGTGTGTGTATTTTAAGTGATGCGCATGATCAGCTGATGGCCTCCTGCACAAATTGCAGCTCTCCCCTAGCTGATTGCATGTGGAACAGCTGTGGTAAAATTCCCATAGCCAATTGCATGGAAACACACTCAAATATCTAGGAACATCATGGTGGTGTTGCCCCTTTTCATTCACTGTGAGCAGGAACTAGATCTGTTCTTTTGGCAAACAGCATCTCAGATGGATTGGGGATTTATCTCTAACAACATACACTGTGGAAAGAGGGCAACAAACAGGAGGGGGATGTGTCTGTCCTGACTACAGACTGTAAGTGCTGCTATACTGCATTTGGAGTAATGTTGGTTTAGCAGTGTTTGTCTGGATATGGCATACATGTTGCAATACCAGCCATGTCAGTTCCATGTTCATGAGAAATCCCCATTTGCAGGGCCATCTGCAGACTGGCCAGTGTTGTGCCTTTGGCTTCATTTGTTAGCCACGGAGAATTTATCTGTGGACTGCAGAAGGTAGTGTGAGGATTGCAGTCTATAGATGGTGAAGGCCGTGACAGTTACTGACTTCATGTCCCTCATAGGACATATGTTGCAGCAAACCCTCTTACAACAGTAAATGTATGAGGGTATCACAGCAACATGTCAATATTGGCCCTGTGTATGTGCTTCCAGCCACACCTCTGTCAACCTTTATACATATGTCGTGCATGAAGTGGTGCATATGTGCCATGCACCATAATTAGAGTCATCATATCTGATAAGAAGCCAGTGATATATCAGACTGCTAAACATGTTATGTACAGTAGGGGTTATATTTCATGACATAACCTGGACATTCTGTGGTCGATTGTACAGTACTGAGGTCTGTGTACTTATGGTGAATATCGGCAGTATGTGTATTGTTAATATGTACTATAGCCTGCGTAGAGACTGTGGTAGATGTCATTGTTCTAGATCCCCTCCTATCTGATGTTACATGCTGCCCCACTGCATAGGACCGAATTGGGGGAACATGTTCATACGGCCATACACACACATGTCTATATATATATATATATATATATATATATATATATATATATATATATATATATACATGTCATATATAGATGTGTTGTATCTGTTTACAGATTAATATATTTTCATGCATACATCTAGAAAATGGTATACATTCTCTGTACTGTTGCATTACTGGACTGGATTATATGTTTGTGAAACCATCAGGATTATGCATATTTGCCATGGCTGAGTGGTAAATCACTTTGTGTATGGTTTACAGGGTCCTTGGTTCGAGCCTTGCTGGAGCTGTTTGTTTTGTTGCTGAGCAGAACACGGCCCATTAGATAGAGACAGCTTAGGCAATTTTTAGCAGTTGTAAGTGGTTCCGCATGGCGGTAAGCACTGCCTACATAGGTTAAGCAATATAGAAGCTAACTGACTGTAAGAAACTGTAACCGGCAGTTGGCATTGCTTAGCTCCACGCAAACCCATGCAAACCCACTTACAACTGCTTTAAAGTGCTTTAATCACTCTGTATCCAATGGCCCATGTTCTGCCCAGCAACAAAATGAACAGCTCCTGCAAGGCTCGAAAACAGGACCCTGCACACCATACACAAAGTTATTTACCACTACGCCATGGCAGATATGCATAATTATGATGTTCTCACAAACATATCATCCAGCCCAGGTATTCAACACTACAGGGAATGTATTCCACCATGTAGATATATGTGTGTGTGTGTATATATATTTATATTTAAATGGATATAACATATCAATATATGTAGATATAGATATAGGAATATATGCAATATATACATATATACATAGATAAGCATAAATCTATAGATATATATGTATACATCCATATATTTGCATATATACAGCAATAAATATATATATATGGGTCTACTTCTAAAGACCGAACCGACGATTCCCCGACACGCGGAAAACGAAGACCAAACGACCGACAGGTAAGTTTACCGACAGTGTGATTTGCCGACAGCGGAAAGACCGACAAGGGTAATGTGCGATCGCGACTCAGTAAGTGTGCGACAGTGACGGCGTTAGGAGCGGTGAGGTAAGTGTGCGATATTGTGGGATTTCGGGTTAGGCTGTGGGAAAGGTGAGTGTGTGTAAGTGTCGGAGTTAGGGTTCGTGTAAGGTAAGTGTGTGATAGTGAGGGACTGTAGTTTAGGGACGGGTTACGTGAGTTAGGGTTAGGGTGCAGGTAGGTGAAGTGTGCGATAGTGTCGGACCTTGGGCTAGGGGTGGGTTAAGTGAGTTAGGGTTAGGGTGCAGGTAGGTGAAGTGTGCGATAGTGTCGGACCTTGGGGTTAGGGGTGGGTTAAGTGAGTTAGGGTTAGGGTGCAGGTAGGGTGAGTGTGCAATAGTGTCGGACCTTAGGGTTAGGGTTTGGGTTAGGGCTAGTGGGTATGTTATGTAGTGTGGTGTGTTGTTTACATTGTGTGTCGGTGTTATGGTGTTCGTG
>NC_056735.1:504211472-504341472 GCF_019279795.1 Protopterus annectens | reverse complement strand
GGATACAGAGTGATTAAGGCACTTTAAAGCAGTTATAAGCAGGATTGCGTAGGTTTGCACAGAGGTAAGCACTGCCAACTGCCAGTTACAGTTTCTTACAGTCAGTTAGCTTCTATATTGCTTAACCTGTGTAGGCAGTGCTTACCCCCATGCAAACAGGCTGAAACCCACTTACTGCTGCTTAAAAGTGCCTACTCCTGCTTACCCCCGCACTAATTTCTTTAAAAGAAAGGAAAAAAGGGTTGATAAGAAAGTGGTGAAAAAGGGGCCCAAAGAGGGAAAGTCACTAGGCAAGATAGCTAGAGATGTGCAGGAAGAGTGTAGGGAAGGTCGATAGCTGTCCATTTCTTCTACAGCAACAGCTGTGCATATGCAATGCATTTGGAGGTACATTTGAAAACTCCAACCCCTGGGAGAGGGATGAGGACAACAATAATATGTTGTTATACCAATTAGACCAGATTACATGTGTCCAGTGGACATGTGTACAAAATGGACAGCTATGTATGGGGCGTGATTTTTTTTTTGGGAACAGATTGCCCTTTTTTTTTTTTTTTGTTAAGGTGAGAGTGAGATGTTGGGGAAGGAGAGTAGGTATGCTTGGGGATGATGAGTTGGGTAGGATGACAAACAAGACAGACAAGACAGCATACAGGGGCGGTATATGATACATGTGGGGGGGACACTTTGGATGGGGAGGGGTGTTTGGAAGTTGCACGCCCATGGGCCCCCAATTGGAAACAGTGGAACTGAGGTCCCCACCCATGGGCAGTCACCACTGCACCTTCATGGCCCAAAGGTGGCTGTGCTGGGGGCTGTGTAGGAGGGGCAGGCTCACCCTCTAATTGTGCCACTCGGCCCTCAAGCTGGCGTAGCCGATCTTGAAACTCCATATTGAGCTCCCTACTCACCACAGCCCAGACCTGACAATGGGTGACATGTTCCTCTCCATGCCCGCTCCCTGGGGGGCGAGCCCCATCCCCTGTGGCAGTTCCACCCAAAGGAGGCACAGGGCCAATGGAGGAGGAGGTCCCAGGCTGGGCCCCAGACGTGCTGGTGCCTAGTGCCATGGCCAACTGAGGTGGGACAGGTGGGTCCACTGGGACCGGCATTCCCATATGAGCTATGTTGTAGCAGGTTTATGACAGATATGGGTTAGTAATAGTCAACAGCATTTGGGATTAGTTTTAACAGCATGCATAGGTATTACCATTAACCCAAAACACCAGATTTAACACAGTTGCAGAGCAAGCAGAACACATGCATATATGGAACAACAGTGTTCATTACAACAGCAAGCAGGTTTCATTGATGGCAACAAGCCACCAATAAAGGTGTATTTTAACATGGCACATGTATAGAAACAAATGTGAATATTTATAAACCATTAGAACATATGTCCCAACATAAGTTTGGAGTGTACACATACCTGTTGATGTGTGTCATTGTGTTATTTTTGCACATATGGTAGGGGTGGTAGAGAGATTCAATTAACAACTAATATAGCCTTGTAGTTTTCACAACATTCTTAGTCACTGCACTGATCTGTCCCTTACATGTATTATTACACTACCCAATGGCCTTATATTGTACACTGATATGTTTATAGATTATTATATATGTGACCTGTGTTTTACATACAGGCATGACAAGATGCAGGTGTTAATGCAACATATGTTGAGAATTGCTCTCATACACTTTGGGTGAGGTGCTGGAATGACGGGTTTGTTTTCATATGCATTTTCTGAGCATGTACACGTCTGACTATCAGTTATATGTCATTAACAGCTGCCTACATTTCTTGGATCATCGCATTGATTTTTCAGGGGAACAGGGTACCAGGATGGTGATGTGGGCCATTTGTCTGGACATGCTGGACAGATTGGAACAGTTGCGGGGTATGAATATTCGTACAACTTTCTATTTGAACTTTCTAGCAAATTCTGTACAGTTGTTGGGTGTAATTATGCATACAGCTTTCTATCTGAACATTGTAACAAAATCTGTACAGTTGTGGGGTATAATTATGCATACAGCTTACTAGCACTCTCGGGATTCAAACCCCTACTGTGTGAGACAAATAAAGTACAGTTAACATCACAGTACACTGTGCTATCAGGGAATTGATGTGAAGCTTTCTACTGTTTTCTGTGTAAGTCTCCCTCACTTGTACAATATGATTGACCACTTGGCACTTCCAACATTGTTATACAGAACTTCATACACATTTTATCTGCATACCGCAGTGTGGGTAACACTGCTTAATATAACAGTACTATTTATAGCATGCAACAGTTCAACAACATATGACAGAAGAGTAAACAGAAGCACTTCAGGGGTTATACCTTTATTCACAGAATATTACACATTTATTTCTACTGGTACGACACTTTCTAAGGCTCTTATATTTATTTGTTATGACAGTATATGCTGAATGATTACTAAACTACCTCGCGATGCAGCCTTTGCAACCTAGCATCATGGGCTTGCTAGTCCACAGCCCACTCATCTGCAGCTGTCAGAGAAATACTGTGATATTTAGCCATACCTATCCATAATATACACAAGCTAGGCAATTATTAACTAAGTAGTGGAAGGAGTACTTACTCAGTTCTGGGGCATTCTGCATCTGCCTTGCTTCTTGGATCCACTGTTCCAGTACATCCCCACTCCACCGCTTCAGGTCAGCATGGTGGTGCTGACCTGCTCACCAGTCCAGAGGATACCTGTGGCACTGGTGAGGTCACTGGTGAGGTCACTGGTGAGACTGTCCCAGGCCTCCATTTTATATTGTGAGCCCTGGTACTGGCCCTGCAGTAGTCCTTGCCCATGGTGTTTACCAGGAGCCATACCATGAATTTTAACTCCTGGATGCCCCATCGCTGTGCTCTAAATCGAGTGCCTTCACCCACACCAGCCATTCTGCCTGCAGTAGGAAGCTACAACCAGTTATGGGAAGTATTCCCGCCTGTGGAGTTTAAATACAGCCAGTTTCCTGCACTTTTCCATGATTGGCCGATTTTGAAAAGGCTAAGCTATGGGCACACCTGCTTACCTAAGGCTGGCAGTGCTTAAAGAGGTATACCACTAGGCAGATTGAATTGGCTCTCCTACACATTGCTTACACTTACTGAGTTGAGCTGTGCTGCGGTTAGCATTGCTTAATAGTTAATTAGCATTATATTTCCCTTTTGGCAGTGATTCATTATTCATTATGGGTTATATATGTGTCTGGTATCTGTGATTCATGTGTACATACACTGTATGGGGTACTGAGAACTTCTACACTTTACTACAATAACACCTCAGATCTATGCTTACTGCAGTACTCCAGTTCACATATTTATGTTCTGTGGCAGGTTATACAACATCACACTGTATATAGATTCAGTTCACATGTTTGGTTTGATTTTCCTGTGGTGAGGATTAGCTTGCTGATACCTCATTTGTATGCATTGCTATGATGGCTTAGTGGTTAACTACTGTGACTGCAGTGTACAGGGTCCTGAGTTTGAGCCTTGCAGAAGCTGTTGATTTTGTTGCTGGGCAGAGCACGGGCCATTGGGTACAGAGTGATTAAGGCACTTTAAAGCAGTTGTAAGCGGGTGTGCATGGGTTTGAGTGAGCTAAGCAATGCTAACCTCTGGTTACAGTTTCTTACACTCAGTTAGCTTCCACTTTGCTTAATCTGTGTAGGCAATGCTTACCCCCACACAAATGCGCTTAAACACGCTTACTAGTGCTTATATATGCTTACTACTGCTTATTTGTGCTTAAACCTGCTTACTAGTGCCTTATTCATTATGACACTAACACTTCACATCTGCATTTAATGCAGTACTCAAGTTCACATTTATATGTTATTTAGTAGGTTATACAGCAAAATAATGTAAAAAAATGTTCATATACAGATTTCACATGGAAAATGGTATTTGTTGCTGTGGGACTCGAACCGGGAATGCTGCTTGTAAGACGGATGCTCTGACCACTACACTATTGCTGTGCTGCTTCATTTGCATATATCTTCCTTGTTATCCTCTTCGGCTTTTTAAGCTGCTTTAACCATAGCTAAGCGATGGGCACACCCTCGCACCTACGGTTAGCTGTACTTGGTGTTTTAAAAAAAATACAGGGGTTTATTCTTTTTATTTTTATGTCCTGTTGCTGTTGTACACATGGGGGACTGTTGGTGGGGATATGCAGACACCTATGAGTGGTCTTGCTCATTTATTTACAATTTCTGCTGTTCTGCTTTGCAGGGATGTGTTTATTCTGAGAGCTCTGCTCTCAGACACTCCCCCTGCACTCATTCACGCTTCATGTAGGATTAGAGGTTCAGGCAGCGTGCCTTCATTAATATGCATGGCACACTGCCATCCTCCTCCTAAATGGCCGCTTCCATGCTGGACTAGACTAGTCCTGCACGGAAGATTAGTGAATCCAGGAACACATATTTTACAGAGTATAGCATCTGGTTGGACAATCAATGTCAATCTTTTTAACTATTTTTACTCTGTCTTTGTCCAAATATAAAATTATTATTGATTATACTGCCTCTGTCTAGAATTTCCTTGCATTTTGTTAAAACTGTTACTATGATTTTCTGTTTTTCTATGACTTTATTGTTGATGTTATATATAATCTACTGATCTTAATAATAATTATCTTAAGTACTTATATACAAGTTAAATCTCCATATACCTGCCTTTAAGGGCAGGGGTCTTTGGATCAGCTCACTTACCTGGTCAACAAACAAAATTAAATAAAGGTATAGTATCATTTAATTTAATGTCCTACTGGTTTGGAACACAGACAAGGCTATTTTCATTGTGCTCACTGTTTTTTTTTGAGCTAGCAAACAGCATTGTCAGTATTGTAAAACTTGGTCTAATCTTAGCTATGTAGATGTACTAAAGACAGGCACTGAAGAAAATTATCTGAGGTTTTACTTTTTTGAATGATGTGCACATTTTCAAACCATCTACTTACACTTATGACAATCACAAGAACTGCAAAGTAGAAAAAGTAAAATATAGTAAAAGTAAAAGATAGTAAAAGTAAAAGTAAAATATAGTAAAAGTAAAAGATAGTAAAAGTAAAAAAAAAGTAAAAGTAAAAGATAGTAAAAGTAAAAAAAAAAAGTAAAAGTAAAAATACAAGTTGTGTCCTGAATCCCACTGACTAAATCAATAGTATAGACAACAATGCATTTCAACTATTGTCTGCGCAGTAACTTGTGAACTCTGCAGGATAAACTGAAACTAATGTAGCTCTGCATCAAATGTGTATGCTGGTGAAAGTGAACAGAAATAGAACATTTGAGATAGCATTTCATTACAGCTCTGGATGTGTCTATTTTCCTTTGCCTATACCACATGATTTATAATAGTTTGAGAGAAATTCATGTGTGTGTAATATTATTTTTGTTTGTACTCTGTGTCTTAAAGTTTGCCTCTATAGAATGCTTCTCTTATACTACAGCACTTAATTTATATAGAGGCATGCTACAGAGGCTTAAAAACATGATTCCAACACTGATAACAAATGCAGAGACTGAATAATACTCAGTGAATATTTTTTTATTGATTACCAGAAGATGGTCTAGAATATTCTACTGACTGATTTTGATGGAAGCATTCTTCTCAAGTACATAGTACAGAGTTTTGCTACCAAACTTAAAAGAAAACAGAGAATTCTGCATGAGGATGTATGAATTACTACAGAACTATGATATCACAGAAATATGGGAATAGCTTTTTTACAGTGCCTACACTTCTCTACATGAACATCAATGTTTTACAACTATATACAGATATCAAAATATCCATTGTTAGCATTATTATTATTGGCTTATTTCTTGTTGGCTTCTAGGCATTGTTCCTTATAATATTGACAAAATAGTTAACTTTTTTTTCATTGGAGTAAGGAACTCTCTAAATAGTCTGGATCTTATGAAGTGCACTCTATAATGACTTTCATAGGCAGGAAGCATTCTGTAGTAATATAGATAGTAAAGAAAATGTCTGTAGAACAATTGTAAACCTTCTGCTTTCCAAACAGCAGCTGTTACAAATCATTCAGTCATTGTAAAGAAACATAAAGGAAAGACAATTCAAATCACAAACTTGATACAATGTACAAAAGAAAATCTGCTTACTCTGGGCAGGTGTGCTTTATTACTCATTGCACTGCACTGCACTGGTGGATACATGCTTTAGGAAGCTATTGCAGTGATCTGTTTTTGGCATAGTTAATTGAGGAAAGGCAACACTATACAAGGAAAGCAATATGGTTGATGACTTTTTGGATTCTGGAACTGCTTAAAGTTTAACTGCCAGTAGCTCATCGGACACTAGTTATAAACCGCCCTTTTCACCCTGGATGACTTCAGAGCTGATGATAATGTCCCTGGAACAAGGTAAACTGAGTAAAAAAAACTTGGCTATTACATTTACGCAGAACAGCAGCTCAAACAGGGACATTAATTGATGTTTCTACCAACATCTCCACACTGAGACAGAATCATTTTGTTTCTCTTTGTAAAATATCTCATTCTGATGTTTAGTCTTGAATCTGACTCCCTTTTTATATCTTTCCTCACAAAACAATATTCCCTTCTTCATCACCACTAACTAGTTTAACCTGTTCATTAGCCATTTTATTAAACACCAAGTTACTCTTCCTATTATACTAGCTGCCATTCCTCTCTTTCAGTCTCACCCTCTTGCCCCAGTGTTGTTATATAACTGTGAGTATTTTGTTACATTCAGCTCTGCCTTTATTTTAACCCTTATGTCAGTCTCTCCTTGGTCTACCACCTCACCTGCATTAAAGACTGTTGTTGCACTTCTCTATTATTTTTATTAAGCTCCACATTACAATGAATCACACAATTATGCTTTTGTTTTCAGTCTATCATCCTGGTTGTTCTCCGGAAGGCAACAATTCAGTTCTGTCTTATCCCACATTGCTGCTATTCCATTAATGAAGTTACTCCCTAATTTCTAATCTCAGTGTTAGGGTGGTCTACTGCCTAAAATGTTGATTGTCCTTGACAACTGAAAGAACTTATATTTTCCATGGCCACACCTACAATTATATTCATATCCACAAGCATAACAGGCAAATTCTTTATTTATTCAACAGGGTAGTTGCCTCTTTCACTCCCTCTGTATTGTCTCACTCCCTGGCGAGTGCATCTTACAAGTAATTCTGCCCTATCTTTCCATGTTGCAGTACTTCATAGCTTAATCAAACTTATACTAGAAGAAGACCAAAGAATGACAGTTTAAAGGGTGAAATTGTTTTCAGAAAATAAATCTTTTAAAATATAAGCTTGAAGATGTTCCCCTCTAAAACCTGTGCCATCCAATCACTCCTGTCTCCTGTTTTCTCCAGAACATCAACTTATATGTTTCAAACAGATTTTCTCTGAAGTACTGAAGCATTGTGTTCTGAAGCTGGAACACTTCAGAATCTCTCATTCATCAGGGATACAACTGTGGTATATAGTTGAAGAAGGACAAATTAAATGATTTTTTGTTTTGTTTTGCAGAGGAGTTGCACCTTTGATACAGGGGCCCTGTTCTGTACCCTTGATGACTAAATATATTACCTCTGATGTTAGACCAAATCAGAAAGTAGGGAATAAATAAATTTGCCATTTCTCAAAGATGATGTGACATCACAGGTGGCAGATTTAGAAATAGAGGATGTGCCTATAGGCTGCAGCCTGCAACTGACTTTAAATGAGGTAACATTTAATTTAGGTTCGTAACAGTTAAGTGGGGCAACAGGTCCCTGGTATTAGTAGGCTGGGCTGAAGGAATACAGGAGATGTTGTAAAAAAGTAGATTAGTTCCAAACTACTTTAGAAATATCAATGATATAACTGCTGTTACACACTGCATTACTTCCTCTTTTCCCTAATGTATGTTCTACTTGACTTTATTATTTTTTCATCATGTTTGAAAATATTATATGACCTATTTTGTTCAATATAGCTGTGACTTTAAACACAACTTTAAGTATTTGATGGATCTATCATTGTTTTATTTTAAAGTGCAAAACACTGGAGTAAACATCATTGTTTAATGATTTTTCCACTGATCAAGGTTTGGCTGAAAATGGTCTCTGGTCCAATGCACTTGCATTATTATCAAACAAACAAACAAAGATACAAAAACAGGACCACCAAAAAGTCAAACAGCGTGTCCAAAATGTCGAAAAACTTGGTAAAATAAAACAGTGACATGACAAAGGCTGCAGTCTCCAAGTTAAAAAACATTACTAGTGCACATAACACAAGTGCTTTCACTAGTTTGCTTCATCAGTTGTAACAGATACACTACAAAACACACACCTTAAATACACCTCCCTATCACATGTTAAAATCAATTAATTTCAGAAATATTTAAAGGTAAAATACACAAACTAAAAAACATGTATAACAAGCATAGACATATTAATATCATGAACATATTATAACTTTTAATACATATATATAATTTATTTATGTAATATAATATTTCAACTCCCAATGGGTCTGGACTTTAATTTAGGTCTGAGAGGGATGTATTCACTTAACCCATTCCCTGCATCACCCCTCATCCTAACTATCCACGTAGATTCAAGTTCCTCTGTTCTCTGATGTATATCCCCCTACCTAGCATTCTCATATACCCAACCTATGGCAAGAAAATTAAAAGTATGTGTTACATCTGCATTTAAAATATGCTTCGCAAGGGCATTAGTTTTACTTCCCTTACTAATGTGATAAACATGCTCCCTTATGTGTTCCTTAAAAAAATCTATCAGTTTTACCAATATAAAACTTTTCACATAATGTACAATGAGCAAGGTGTACTATATGTTCTGTTTCATAATTTGCAGAGACATTAAAAGTATAAGTTTTACACCGATCAAGATGTAGGAAAACACCGCTAGTGTCTAAAAAATTACAGTAGTTACACTTCCCACAAGGCTGTGTACCACTCAAATAACTATCATTAATTTCATTACATGGATAACATAGCCTCCTTCTTATAGACATACTATTCCTATACATAAACGTTGGTATAGCATCTCTAAAATGCATTAATTCAGGGTCAGTGGTCAATATATTCCAACGCTTCCTAATAATATCGGTGTAGTTTTGTGCATCCCTAGTATAACGTAAAGGGACCTTGAGCTTGGTCACTACTTTATCCGTTCTTTCACTGGTATTAGTTACCCCTTCTACTGTGGAGTAAAAAGGTTTCGCAGTACTATCCCTTCTGATCGCCACATCCTGCACAGTCAAGGTAATCATCTGATCATCATAACCTCTCCCTCTTAGATTATTTACTGCATGGTTCACCTGATCTGTAAAGTCTTCCTGCCTAGCATTTAATCTAGAGGCTCTGTAAATCTGATTGTGAACAACATTTTTAAAAATATGAGAGGGATGTGAACTCTCTCTATGTAATACGTAATTAACATAGCAGTCCTTCCTATACAACTTGGTATATACCTGCCATATATTACTCTTAATCACTGTAATGTCTAAAAAATATATCTCCAAATCAGAGCATTTGTGGGTAAACTACAAAAAACTTATAGAGTAATTCAGGAACTTCAAAAATCCATCTAGCATTTGATAAGAACCTCCCCATAAAATAAAAAGATCATCAACAAACCTCGTTGCATGGACCTTATTCTGGACAAATCTTGTTTCACAGGAGGTTTGTAGATGATCTTTTTATTTTATGAGGAGGTTCTTATCAAATGTTAGATGGATTTTTGAAGTTCCTGAATGACTCTTAAAAGTTTTTTGTAGTTTACCCACAAATGCTCTGATTTGGAGATATATTTTTTAGACATTACAGTGATTAAGAGTAATATATGGCAGGTATATACCAAGTTGTATAGGAAGGACTGCTATGTTAATTACATATTACATAGAGAGAGTTCACATCCCTCTCATATTTTTAAAAATGTTGTTCACAATCAGATTTACAGAGCCTCTAGATTAAATGCTAGGCAGGAAGACTTTACAGATCAGGTGAACCATGCAGTAAATAATCTAAGAGGGAGAGGTTATGATGATCAGATGATTATCTTGACTGTGCAGGATGTGGCAATCTCTTAAAAGTTAAAAGTTACTTAAAAAGATCATGGCCAATATATATGAATATGAATTAGATCACAAGGACTGAGGTTCAAGCCTATCAGCCCCACTCTGCATGGATTTTTGCATATTTTTTCAGTCTTTGCATCAGATTGTTCTCTTGGAATTTCACTATTATCCCAATTTCCAAAGACAAGCTAGTTGATTGGCTAACCTAGATTGTCCATGCAATAAACATATTTGTGTACATCTTCTCCTTTATCGAATGGGTTATGGCCAGAATGCATTCAAGAACCAGGCAACTTACCTTGTAAGTAAAGAATAAAATAAAAAAAAACATATCTATCTATATCTATGTCTATATATATATATATATATATATATATATATATATATATATGTGTGTGTCTACCAGAAAGCGCCAAAATCACAGATTGCTGACAATGAGAACAATGACACCGAAAGATCGACAATGGAGAAGACTGACAGCTGAGAATCCCGATGCTGAGAACACCGACATGTTAAGGTAAGTGTGCGATAGGGATGGACGTGAGGGTCAGGGTGTGGGTAAGGTAAGTGTGTGATAGTGACGGACGTTAGAGTAGGGTGCGGGTCAGGTAAGTATGAGATAGTGATGGAGTTTTGGTTTAGGGGCGGGTTAAGTGAGTTAGGGTTAGGGTGTGTGTAAGGTAAGTGTGCATTAGTGATGGACTTGAGGGTTAGGGGTGGATTAAGTGAGTTAGGGTTAGGGTGCTGGTAAGGTAAGTGTGCGATAGTGACAGACCTTAGGGTTTGGGTTAAGGTAAGTGCATAGATAGCTGTGTATGCAAGGTTTAGTGTAGGTTTGTAAGGTTTTTGGTGTGCTTGTGTTGTGTGTGTGTTTTTCGGGAAAGGTATTTGTTTTGTTGATTGTCGGGATTTTGGTTTGTCGAGCATGTGAATTTTCGTGTTTTTCGTGTTTTTCAACTTTTTTTTTCATTTTTTTTGTGTCGGTTATTTCGTTGTTGGTGTCTTGGCATGTTGGTGTTATCAGGTAGACCCATACATATATATATATATATATATATATATATATATATATATATATATATATATATATATATTTCTATCTATCTATCTGTCTATCTATCTATTTTTATATATATATATATATATATATATATATATATATATATATATATATGTATATATATATATATATATATATATATATATATATATATATATATATATATATATATATGGAAACTCAAGCATTTTGGATCTTGCACTGGCTGCCACTCATAATCATACTTGATTATTTGTTTGGGGAGGAAGCATCAGCCAAGTACCTCCTGGCTATCACTCAAGATGGAGTAATGGAGAGGCATGGTAGGGGTGGGAGTATAGATTATGTTTAGGCAGCAATCAGGAGAGGGAATTTATGATTATGCAGTGGGAGGGGAGTTTAGACATAAGGAGTGAGCTAGAGAGGAACTTAAATTCAGGGAGCAGGAGAATGTTTTAGGGTTTGGGAGCAACTGGGTAATTTAGGTTTGGGGAGAAATATACAGTTTTAAGGTTAGGGATAGGCACTTAAGTTTCAGGATGTGTAAAATGAATTACAGTTAGAGTTAGCATTTCAGGAGGGTTGTGATTTACTAGTGTCACTAGGATCAAGCTAGTCAAAGGAAAGGGACTTGCTGCTTGTATCAGGTAACAATGGCCAAGTCAGCTGGATTATAATGTTACACAAGCACGTGCAGTGCACCTATAATAGGCAGAACCTTAACATTAGAGTCTTTTTGAACCACATAGATTAATTTATTGTTTTCTTGCTATATTTCTAGTTCACCAGTTGATTTTGTTATCAGGAAAAAATAAATTTAAATGTATGATGTCTGAAGTATTAAATCATTATGAAGAAGAAGGGATTATATGTCAAAGATTTCTATTTGATTTTGTGACATCAACTCCATTAGTTCAGCACATAAAGTTTTACACACAGTTTTAATGCAATGTTTTAATTACTTTGGACACACTTTAAATGGATATTGACATATTCTTAGATTTTTATTGATTTGGAGCTAATGCTAGACTGTGGAACAGTCAACCAATAACGAGCTGGTGATTATTAAAAATGTCATATCATATGCAGGTAATATATGTGCAAAAATGGGAAAAAGGTATTGTAGTTGGATGGATGGATGGATGGATGGTTAGTCCTTTTAAGTCACTTTTTACAAGATGCCTATGCACTATGTTAATAAAAGAACATACTCTACAATTATGACAATTAAGAAATAACATCAAAATAGCTTGTTTTATAGTCAGGGACATAACATCCAAGATATGACAACGATATAACCCTGCATTCATTTTTTTTATGTATCCTTTCCACTGTCTTAGTTTTCAAAGGTCTTAACAACTGCTTGCAAATTACTAATTATTTTAGATTACATTATTTGACAGTTATTATTTTCGCTCTAACAAAAAAAAAACATGCCCTTTGCAAATCACTCTTACAGCCATATGCTCTTGATGTCAAAAACAATGTTTATCATGGAGGTCCAAGAGAAGACTTTGGGGAAATGATCTAAAATGACTGTACCATATTTAAGTATTATTGTTAGAAGTAGCGTAACATTAGGTTCATAGGTTCATAGGTTTATACTAGGCTATCTGCCCTAAGGCATTTATAAGCCTAGCCCAAAGTTTTGTGGCTTACGCCACACCTTATGTTAAAAAATACTGTGCCCATTAGTTTGTTGTGCCTCTGTCCAGCAGTGACACAGAGATGATTCCCGGGGTAAACCTACGATCTCCCATCCACCGGTCAAGATTTCTCTTGAACAGAGCCAGCGAGGTGCTCTGCCTCACATGGACCGGGATTTTATTCCACAGCATAGGGAGTCTCTGGGTGACAAATCTATCCCTCCAGCATGTCCTATTTATATCCGTGCTAAGGTTTAAGTCGCTTGCTCTAGTGGATCTGGTAGATTTGGATTTTTTGAGGTGGAGCATGTCCATTAATTCCGGGTTGGACATGGCCTTGTATGTCAGGCACAGGTCTGAGCAGGCGGTATGCGACTGAATAGAGCTGGAGTTTCTTCGGTCTGGCAGCATATGACAGATTTTGGAGTCCCTTTATCCTTTTGGTGAGGAACTTTTGGGGTCTCTCCAATTTCAGACACTTATTCTTAAAATGTAAATGTATCAGTACTTTCGCATTTCTCTTTTTCGTTATAAAAAGAATGCCATCAAATCCATGACCAGTTGTGCAAGGTGCAACTTTCATGCCTTGCAGCTATTTTCTAATGTGTATTTTTTGCAGTTAGTTATTGGTATTTCGTTGTTATAATTACATATTGATATAGCATCAGACATATACAGCAATGTATGTGAGAAACAGAATTCTTTCTTCACTGAAATTATAAACATTATGATTCTTGACAATTTAAAATGTTTGTTGGCACTCCACTAGCAGCTTTTTGCAGACTGTCGTTAGAAGGTTTACATAAGGCTTACAAGTTACTCTTCTGAAACTGCTTAGAGGACATAGAAAATAAGGTATCTGAAATTTACAGACATAAAGAACAAATATGATAGCTATATCACATGACTAGGCTAATTAGTGAGCCAAGAAACAGATCATGCATATATAGTAACTAAATGAGTGATGACTGAAAGAAGATCATGGGCCAGATTCAGGAAGGCTTACACGGAGTTTAAGAGTAGTGTAAGCCTCCGTGTAAGCCTCCTGATTCAGCAACAGCCCAAATCTCCGTGTAAGAGACAGCTAACACGTCTCTTACACGGAGTGGGCGTGGAAATGCTCAATACCTCATTTGCAGCTGACAGATATGCAAATGAGGTATGTGAGCGATCCACGAAGCCCAAACCAGTCCGTGTAACGGACGTGTCAGCTGCAGAAATCTACTCAGCTGACAACTGAGTACATTTCTGCAAAATTAAAAACGGAGCTATGTCAGCTCCAAATAAAGGGTGCATTTGTTACAGTAAGCATGCCAATGGCCAAATATGTGGCCATTGGCATGAAAAAGTGTTGCAAAAATAAATTATATAACTTTTTTTTTTCACGGATTTTTGTGTTTAACTGCAGCGCACACCAGCAAACGGGTGCGCTACCTAAAACTAAAACCGAAGCTTATAAGCCCACAATTGTGGGATTTATGTATTACATGGAATGTCAATGGAGGGACTTGCAGACTAAAACAATATGGCCTCCGTTTAGTGGTTGTCAAGGGGAAGCTCCGTGTAAGATATGTAACTAAGCATTACTAGGCAATCCTATGTAAACGAGGGTTACAATACTGAATCACACTGCCACATAGGTAATGAGCACTTTCTGAGTAGTGTAAGAGTTAGAGAAGGGGGAGGAACAGAGTAAGAGGTAGGTGACATCACGGGGGGGAAGGATAGAAAGAAATGTACCAGATTGGAGGGCAATGTAAGGTAACAGATGACAGACAGACATCAGGGAGGGAGGTGTGTCCCAACAGAACACTAGGAAAGTCAAGAAATTGAGGGCATACGCTATCCCTACACTCTAAGTTTCTTGATATACGTGCATGCACGCGTGTAAGGCAGGTTCTACATGTGGGAGCGTGTTGCAAACTGTTTACAACGGTTTGCGCGGGCGTGCATGTGTGTGATGCAGTGTACGCGCATTTTAGCATGAATCAGCCTAGCTAACACCGTGTAAGGATGTGTGAGCGCATGTAACACCGTGTAGGGATGTGTACGCGCGTTTAAGTGACTGTGAGCGTGTTTAAGCTGGTGTGCACATTGCTCCCCTTCAGGAAACAGAGAGGAAACAGGAAACAACCAAAATACAGGGAAACTGCCAGGGAATACTGCTGGGGTTAATTGGTGGAAACAATTACAAGCAGGCAATGACACAGGCAGACTAGAAGCCCAACCCAGCACTTAAAACACAACAAAGAGCAGTGCAGGCTGTTTCTCATGAGAGATACTGCCAGAAACTAAGTTCTCAGAATTGAAAACTGAAAATAAGCTGAACTCAGAGCAGAAATGCTAGGGGCTGCCATGGCTATTATAATCAGGCATAGGCGAATTGCTGAGGGTGGTGATAATGCAGATGCTGACAGACAACCCAGAGTGAGGAGAAGGAGAAGAGTATACAGGCCTAGGGTCACCTACCATGGGTTACATGAGCTGGAGATATTAGAGCGCTATAGAGTGGACAGAGAGCTCCTGCAGCAGATTGTTGAGCTGTGCAGGCCACACCTCACACACAGAACCAACAGAGGGGAACCCATCCCAGTGGAAATCAAGGTATGTGTTGGCCTAAGAATACTAGCAACAGGTACCTTCCAGAGACCAACTGGCGATATGATGGGGATATCACAGGCATCAGCCTCCAGGGTACTGCACCAGTTCCTGGATGCCATGTCACCACATGTCAGTGATCATATATATGTCCCTAATGACCGTGAGGTTGTGGCCAGCAATATCGTCTCTTCCAGCAAATAGCGGGATACCCTGAGGTGCTGGGTGCAATAGACTGCACGCACATATGCATCAAAGCACCAGCCGGTGAGCGGGGTAGAGTCTACATTAACCGCAAGGGATACCCCTCCATCAACTGCCAGGTCGTGTGTGATGCCCAGGGCATAATAATGAATGTGTGTGCTGGCTGCCCTGGGAGCTACCATGATTCCCACATCTGGCATCTGACGCAGCTGTACCAATCATTTGCCAATGGGGACTTCCCACACGGACACCTAGTGGGGATGCTGGTTATGCACTTGAGCCGTGGCTGATGACACCCATCAGAAATGCACACACACCTGAACAGGAACGCCATAATGAGGCACACGCACAAACACGTAATATCATAGAGCGTGTGTTTGGGCTGCTCAAGTCACGGTTCCGGTGTCTGGACACGCCTGGTGGAGCTTTGCAGTACACACCAACTACATGTACCCAAATGATCATGATATGTGCTATGCTACATAATATGATCCTGCGGAAACAGCTGCAGCAGGACAGCACAGGGCTGGGCCAAACATCCCCCACCTTTGCCAAGGCCACCACAGGCAGGAGGTGACTCGGAGGAGGAACAACCTGACCTTGTCCCAGTAGGCAGAAGGAGGCGTGCCCAGTATGCCCTGGCCTTGGCAAAGAGGCAACGATAGCACATATGCTTGGTCAGTAGGAACACTGGGACTGATACCGCTCTGACTCACTCATACAGTAACAGGGATGCCTAACATGACACAACCTGCTTCCAAACGTACAGGAGTGTAGTATGTGCATCCGACAGAGGCAGCCCTGCAGCACCACCCGAGGCATGAATGCCATGTGTTAAGTAATGTAACACCATGTATCATATGCACACCTGAGGACCATGACTAACATCCACCCTCACCAATCATAAACCACAAAACACAAACCCACCTCATAGCTATCACGAGGGATAGGAACCTAGATGTAATGCTACCCAATGCCAAAGGTATAAACAGCAAGATGTGTGCAGTGTAAATGCACACAGTATAGGAATGCACATATCAGTGCTGTAATAGAAAACAGGGTCAAAGCCCACATCAGCACCCTGACACTACCAGGGTCACACCTCATACAGTGATGTACATGTGCAAAAACATGGAACAAGATACAAAATGAGGGTGACTACCAATAAATGGCATGGATAACCACACACCCCTGTTGTTACCACAACAAGAAGCAACATGGATTAGCCATGGTCAAACACCAATGGCTAAAACTGACTACTACTATATAGCTTGCTGCAGACCACTGTCCTAATAGCAGGAACTGCCCCAGGCCTATGTTCACAGGTTCATACTAGGCTATCTGCCCTAGGGTATTTATAAGCCTAGACCAGAGTTCCGTGGAGTCTGCCACCCCTTCACTCTGACGGATAATTTGCCCATTATATTGCTGTGCCTTTGACAAGCAGTGATACTGAGGTTATCCCTGGGGCATACCTGCAATCTCCCATCCATTGATTAAGATCTCACTTGAACAAAGCCAGTGAGGTACTCAGCCTCACATGTACCAGGATGTTGTTCCACAGCATAGGGACTCTCTGGGTGAAGAATCTGTACCTCCAGCACATCCTATTAATATCTGTGTTGAGGTTTAAATCTCCTGCCCCTGTAGTTCTGATGGATGTAGAGGTCTTGAGATGAAGCGTGTACATTAACTCAGGTTTGGACATGGTCTTGGATGTCAGGCACAGGTCACCTCTGAGCAGACGGTAAGTCACGGAATCAAGCTGGAATTCCTTCAGTCGGGCAGCATAAGAAATATGTTTGAGACCCTTTCTCCTCCTGTCGAGGAAATTGTGGGCCCATCCAATTGCCATAGGTGTCGGGTCATATACATGCTGAATGGGGCATTGCACTCAATCAATGGTCCGATGAGTGAAGAGTACAGGGAAACAATGACCTCCCTGGATCTAGATGTGAATCCTGCATGATGAGGTGGGCAATGTAGAAGTTCTACCTAACTACCCTGGCAACGTGAGTGTCAAACAAAAGGTTACTGTCAACCGGGTGCCCAGGTCCTGATAACCTCCTGTGTGCTTACAGGATTGCCACCTACATGGGAACTAGTGGCAACCTTGTTCTTCCCAAAGGGTATGGCTATGCATTGTTTAGTGTTTAATGTAAGGCCATGGCTCTGGCACCAGTTATCCGTGTCTATGACACCCTTCTGAAGGATGTCTGTGTCAGATGGGTGGCTAACTATGGTTCCCAGTTTGCAGTCATCTCCAAACTTTGTCAGCCATAATCCTGCTGTGTTTGCTTGTACGTCTGAAAAGTAGATGCTGAGCAATAGTGGGCCCAGGACTGAGCCCTGTGGGACACCACTTGTGACAGTTGTGGAGTGTGACATGGCACCATCAAGTCTGAACCTGTCTGTTTTGTCACGTAGCCAGTTTGCAACCCATCTTGTGATGTATGGGTTCACATTTAAGCTGGTGATGTTTTCAATGATACCCGAGTGGGGTATTGTGTTGAAAGCCTTTGCCAGGTCAAGGTAGGCTGTGTGGAGTGCCTTGCCCTTGTCAATGGCCTTGGTGTCTGTTATGAAACAGTCAACCAAGTTTAAAAGGCATGATCTGCCCTCGACAAAGCCTAACTGGTTTGGATCTAATGTCTGCAAGTCCCTATGTCCTCATATATGACTTCCATTCTGATCTTCTCCATAGCTTAGCAGACCCTGCTTGTCAAGCTGATGGGATGGTAGTTTCTGTGGTCAGTGGAGGCACCCCCATGTGAAGTGGGTCCACCATTGACATATGCCACTCCTTGGGAACATATCCTGAGTTGAGGCTAAGATCAAACAGCTGCCCTGACTGCGGGTTTAATTCTTGAGTGAGTTCATGGAGCACAAAACCAGGGACACCATCTGGTCCCATGGATGCTGCGTTCTTTCCCTTGGATAGAGCAGTTCCCACCTGAGCATTTGAGATGTTTGGGGGGCTACAATCCTCTTTCATGCATATCTCTCCAGTTGTGGTGGAGGGTTTGGGGGATAAATCTGCACTGAACCTGTCAGCCAGTATGTTGGCAATGTCTGTAGGTTCAGTGATATTTACAGCATTCTGAGCCTATTCTGAGCATATCTGGGAGTTTCCTCCCAGGTGTGTAACGTATGTATAAAAGGCCTCATGGTTGTCCCGTGAGTCCTTATTGGGTTTACTCCCAATATTCGCCTTGGATGATTTCATGGGGGAACTCAGTGTTTCACCTATATTGAGCAGGGGTGTCTACCCTTCCACGGATATCGCTCTATCTTGTAGTACCTCCTTCCTTGTGTTGTAGAGCTTGTTTATGGCTGAGGCCCACCACACTGGACGCTTGCCTCTGGTACAACGAGTCTGTGTTTTGTTTGGGATTGCCTGATCCATGCAGTCCTGAAGGTGCTGGTAGAAGGCAGTTGTAAGTGATAGAGTGGCATGGGTAATGGTGTCTGCTGGCTTGGGGTCTTTGAAAGAGACCACACCAGTCATTAGAAGTGTGTAGTCGGCTTCTGAGAAGTTCTGCACTGTGGTCTTTTCTATCTGGGGTGGGGGTGGGATGTGGACTTCCACTGAGAGTAGGTTATGATCTGATCTCACCAATGATGGGTATACCTCTGGTGTTGAACATTGTGACCCCATGTTTGTGATGATGAGATCTACTATGTTGTCTCCTCTTGTGGGATGGTGACTAGTTGTTCCATGGCATGTGAGTGTATGAACTCTAGGAACCTGTGGGCTAGAGTGTTGGGGCTGGAGTACTGATCCCAGTCTATATTTGGATAGTTTGAATCACCCAGTGTGATGGTGTTTGCAGGTACATGTATCCCGCCACTGTTTTCATGAAAGCTTTGTGAGGTACCTGAGTTTCAGAGGATGGCCTGTAACATGCTACAAACTGCAGAGCAGTCTTGCCTATGGTTAATTGCACCGGATGGTGTCCAATGCATCGTGTGTTGCCACCAACCATGAGGTGAGGGTGTCCTTGATGAATATGGACACCCACCCTCCTTTCTCGGTGTTGTCCGCAATGTGGGGCTGGAATGCATGATACGAGGTAACACTTGATAGTGCCAGGGTGCTGTCAGAAGGCGTGAACCAGGTTTCAGTCACAGCACAGACATCAATGTTCCCCATACTGAGAAGGGTGTCGAGTGTGTGCAGCTTGAGGTTGAGACCTCTGGCATTGAGCAGCATTACCCTTAGTGTTTCCCCTTTGCTGTCGTCTAGGGTGGTAGGTGTACAATCTGATCCTTGCATAAAAGAGGCACAATGGGGGTGGCATGAGCCTTAGTCAAAATCCGGAAGCCCATGGGTGACAGGTGCAAGCTGTCCCTTGCGGATCAGTGTGGCCTGTCCAGCATGTCATTGAAGGCAGACAGACATTGGACCCCCTTTGAATGACATTATAGTTTAAGACAATTATTACAGCTGATCATCCTGTCTCTGTTTAGGTGGCATCATACTTGGTGAAAGTAGGATACTGCTCATGGTCAGGGTCATACCTGCCTGGCCTACATAATCAGAGAGATCCTCTATGACTCTTTTCATGTAGTCCAGGGAGGTACATCTCAGGTTGTCCCCACCAGCATGGATATTGACTGAGTCATACTTGTACTTGCAGTTCAGTGACCTGAGTGCCTGCATTATGTGGTGGATTCCAGTGCCCAATAGGCAGCTTACTGTGACCCCCTCCTTACTCAATCTAGTGAGTTGGATGTCAGTGTGTCTGGCTATGGAGTCACCTATGACAGGTGCGCCTGCCATTGTGTTTGGCCGTAATGGCTGTGACTGTTTGGCTCACTGACTCTGTGGTCTATGTGTTGCATGTGCTGTGCCCTGTGGAGGCAGTTGTGTGGGTGTCTGCTGTGGTGGCCTCTGCTGTTCTGGTAAATGTCTGATCATAGCCTCCGAGTATGTCTCTGTGTGTCTATGTGTATGATTTGAAGTTGTGATAGTGATATGTGAGACTGGGTTTGTGGTGTGTGTGGTTATCTTATCCTACTCTCTGGTCTTGCCAGTCCTATGTTGAGATAGGTCAGCCTCCACTTTGGCTATAGAGTTGCATCTCTCGCATGTATTTCTGTTTATGGGAGAAGGAGAGGGTTGTCAGTGTACGAGGCAATTGTAACATTGCCTTGATATTCCCAGGTCCACCAGATGAGTAGGAGAGGACAGTAGCAACCGATCCCTTGACATGCTAGAAGGAATAGACAAAACAATGTCGGAATACAGGAAGATATCAAGCCCCCCAAACCACATTACATTGCTCGACTGACAACACCTACACATACACCATAGTGTCAAAGTTTCATAGTTTACTACTAGGCTATCCGCCCTACTGCATTTATAAGCCTAGCCATAGTGATGTGGCTATTGCCACCCCTCATAGTGGTAATATGTGTACTGCATAGATACGAAATATTATGCCTCTGACTTAGTAGTGACACATTATGACCACCTTACATAATTGAATAACGTGACTATGCCTCTGTCTAGTCTGTGCCCCTGTCCACATGCAGCTGTCCAGATGTCTCTTGAAGAGAGTCAGTGAGGTACTCTGTCTAACATGAACTGGGATACTCTGCTAGAGTTTGAGATGCCTCTGAGTTATGACTCTGTCCCTTCAGCATGTCCTATACATGTATGTGCTGAGGTTCAAATCTTTAGCTCCCATGTTTCTGGTGGATGTGGATTGCTTGCAGTGGAGCATGTCTACCAAATCCTGATTGGACATGGTCTTGTATGTCAGGCATAGGTCACCTGTAATGTGGTATGACACTGAAAAAAGCATGTTTTTAGTTATTCTGGAAGTATATGACATGTGTTGTAGATACCTGATCTTCATGGTAAGGTACTTGTGGGGTCTCTCCAGCTGCTGCAAGTGCTGGTTGAGGTACATACCAAATGGGGCGTTGTATTCAAGCATGGGCCTGATAAAGAAGAAGTATAGTGGTACAATGACCTCCTATGGTCTGGATGGAATACCCTCGATGATAAGGTGGGCAAGATAGAAAGTCTGTCAAACAACTTTGGCAACATGGGTGTCAAATGAGATGTCACTATCTACATGTGTCCCCAGCTGTCTGATTTGTTTCCTGTACTCATTGGGTTGCTGTCTGTGTACAGATCTGTGGGTACTGTGTTCCTCCCAAAGGGGATGGTTACACATCAGTTGCAGTCAGTTTCAGGCCATGAGTCCAGCACCAGCTATCTGTCTGTGTGACGACAGTCTGTAGGATGTGTGTGCTGGCTGATGTATTCACTATGGTGCCCAGGTTGCAGTCATCTGTAAACTTTGTCAGCCACAACCCTCCTATGTTAGCTTTCACATCTGAAAAGTAAATACCAAATAAGAGAGGTCCCAGGACACAACCTTGTGGGACACCACTTGTGACTGGCTTTGAACCTGACAAGGCACCTGCAATGTTGACATTATGGGTTCTGTTTCTGAGCCATTTTGCAACCTATGCTGTGACATATGGTGTTATATTTCAGCTGTTGAGCTTGTCTATGATGCCTGAGTGGGGTATTGTGTCAAAGGCCTTAGCCAAGCGCAGGTAGGTTGTGTGGACTGTGTAGCCCTCATCAACGGCTCTACTGACAGTTTCAAAGTAGTCAACTTGGTGCAAAACGCAGGATCTGCCCTGTACAAAGCCGAATTGGGTGGGATCAAGGGTCTGTAGGACACCAATGTCTCTGTGTGGAAGCTCCATAATGACCCTTCACAAAGCTTTGCAGACAAGGCTGTTTAAGCTTGTGTGGTGGTAGCTGCCAGGGTCTGTGGAGGCATCTCCTTTGTGGAGTGGGACCACTGTTGCCCGCCAGTGTTCAGGTACAGATCCTGTAGCAAGGCTAAGGTTAAATAGCATCTGCATATACAGGTTTAGCTCCATCTTTAGTTCACATAGCATGCAACTGGGGATACCATCAGGTCCCATTGATGCTGTGTACTGCCTCTTTGCTGACTGCTCTCACATGGACATCCAGGATGACAGGGTTACATACAGCTGTGATAACTATCATCTTTTGGGGGTGAGGGAGGGGGTACATTGCACTGAACTGGTCTGCCAGGGTGTCACTAATATCTGTCAGGTCACTGGAATATAAGTTGTTGTGTACCAAATCTGAGCATATATGAGGGTTCCCACCCAGGCGTCAGACATAACTGAAGAAAGCAGTGTGGTTACCTTCATTGTCTGTGGTGATTTATGTCCCCAAGTTGAACTTGGGTGTCTTTATGTGAGAATGTAGCTTTCTACTACTGCTGATCACAGCTGCCTTACCTTCTGGAGATGTAGCTCTGTCTTGCATTAGTATCCTTCATCTGTTATACAGTTCGTTTATGGCTGGGGTCCACCAGACAGGCCACTTTCCCTTGGTGGTGAGGGTCTCGTTCTCATTTGTGATTGCATGGTCCATGCTTACTCGGAGATGTCCGTAGAAAGTGTCTGTGCAGGAGTCACCATTGTGTGTTGTGGTTTCCACTGGCCCAGTGGGCTTAATGGATACCATCTCAGTCCGAAGAAGTGTGAAGTCAGCTTCTGAGCTGTTCGTCACTATACCCCTGGTATCATACTAGCACTGACACAGGTGTAGACAATTCCCCAGAATCCATCAAACAAAATGGACATGCAGGCTTACAGATGCCCTAGGGGGGTAGCCTAGTATGAACCCATTATGATACAGATTGTACAGGACACTACAGATAACCCCAAGGCTGCTGCAAATGATGGTAGTAAGCATGTTGTTGATTCCTGGATATGCTCCGGATCACACAGATATTACAAACAACATACCAGACACACACAGGTATGGCCAACATACATCCTGACATGTGCAGTGCAAACCCCCCCCCCATAATGCCAAATACCTTCCCCAGCAGACTGCCGCCTCCCTGACATTATGTCACCCTTACCACAGGATACATACCCAAAGAGCAGTGTACAACAACAGTGGGTGTTCTCAACAAAGGTGTCTCCTGAATGGATACTAAAAACAACCACCACAGAATCATGAGAGGTTTGGTCTGCACAGCTATGGAAAGGACCAGCATGTACCACAGACATAATGATATTGTGGATCTATTGACACCGACCCTACCCAGTGTGGGTTTACAAAGTGCAGACCCACCCCTAAACATGTGTGACTCAGTTGAAACAGTACTTGAAGTCAGTGATGAGGGCAATGTGGTCCACACAGTGTAGCTGGACCTTGCAAAGCCTTCTGTACAATACCCTATGTGTTCCGTATAGATTTGCTCACCAGCTGATATATACACCCCAATGTCATGAGGGGTTGCAAACCAGACCAACGACAGAACTGACATGGTCAGACATGCAGCAGCCATGTCAGACTACAAACCACATATAACAGGCATCCCACAAAGCTTGGTCCTGGGACCTTCACCATCTGGTATATATGCCCCATAGGTACAGGCCAACAAGTAAGGACTGTGCTGGAACATGTTTGTAGAGGACAACAAGCCGCCTGACATATCTGATACACCAGCTGACACAAGCATCCCATAAAGGGCCACATAGAAACAGACAACTGGTGCCATAGCCATGTCAGCATGTTAAATGGTGAAAACAGTATAGTCAGCCTCTGTGGATAATCCAGTAAGTGACCACCAATTCCCACATAGGTGTCGACCCATGACATACCTAACATGTAATGCCAGAATGGGGGACACAAGGTGATAGATATTCTGCATTGGACAAAAATGTGGCTGTAGGGTTAACAGAAACAATCCATATACCAACCTAATCATGAGGGTTATGACATCTAGCTAAGGGGAGGTCATTGTGGTTTTGCAGTTATCTTTCAGCAGCATTACAAATGACCACAACAGCGCCTGTGGGGTGTACCTCAGCAGATACATTCAGCAACTGTAAAGTCCACAACAGTACCTCACCAGGAGTATCAAAGAGCTGGAACACATGTAATGTGTCGCCTGATTAAACAGAATGCAGCTCCACACACTGCCATGCTGGCCACCCAGACACAAGCTGTGCCTGATGTAGAAAGCCATGTCCAAGCTGTCAGCAATGCACAATGTACAATGTGAATGGCAGGGAGATATGCACATGAGGGACCTGAACCCCAGCACTGACATACATAGGACAAGCTGTACTGCATTATCCATAACACAGAAGCCACCACCACGCATGAGTAAACTACCAGTGCAGGTTATCCATAGAGTCACTCATTGATTCTACTCAACAGGGATCCTAACGAGTGGATGGGAGATGGTAGGTATACCCTGGGTATCAATGTTGTGTCACAGGTAGACAGAGGCACAGTATACAAAACAAGACATATGTCATGTCAAACTGCACTTACGATGTGTTGATGGACAAACACACTATCCAATAACCATTAGAAATGGCCTTGGGCACATCGGTAGTGTTTGCCAATGTACACCCATGTTGTGGAATACACTACTGATGTTGGATGAGGCCGTTGTAAGTAGTTCACATCTGAACATAATGCAACATGGTCAGATAGTTTCATAGGTTCATAGGTTCATACTAGGCTATCTGTCCCAAGGCAGTTCTAAGCCTAGCCCAGAGTCTGGTGCGACGCCACCCCTTATATGGAAACAGTACTGTGCCCGTTAGTTTGGCGTGCCTGTCTCCAGCAGTGACACAGTGACGATCCCGGGTAAACCTATGATTTCCCATCCACAGGTCAGGATACCTCTTGAACAGAGCCAGCAAGGTGCTGTGACTCACATGGACCGTGATTGTATTCCACAGCATAGGGAGTCTCCGGTGATAAATCCACCCTCCAACATGTCCAATGTACATCCCTGCTACGGTGTAAGTCACTTGCACTAGTGGTTCAGGTGGATCTGATGATTTTGAGGTGGAGCATGTCCATTAATCCCTGGTTGGACATGCTTGCATGTCATGCACATGTCACCTCTAAGCAGACAGTATGTGACTGAATAGAGCTGTAGTGTCTTCAATCTGGCAGCATATGACAGATGTTGGAGACCCTTTATCCTTTGTTGGGGACATTCAGGGTCTCTCCACTTGCTGCAGATGTCAGGTGAAATACATCCAGATAAGGCAGTGTACCAGATCACCGTCCGATAAGTGAAGAGTACAGGGGAACAATGACCCACTAGATCTGGATGTGGATCCCTTCCTGATCATGTGGACAATGTAGAAGGTCCTACTAGCCACTTTAGCAATGTGAGTGTCATCAGAACAGTGACTGTCAACCTGGGTCCCCAGGTCCATGATAACCTCCTCTGTGCTTAGAGGATTGCCACCTATATGGTAGCTTGGGGTTACCTTGCTTTACCAGAAGGGTATGACTACACATGTTTTGCAAGTTGACTTCAGGCCAGGGCTCTGGCACCAGCTATCAGTGTCCATGAGTCCCTTCTGAAGGATATCCGTGTCTGATGCACTGTCCACTATGGCACCCAGTGTGCAGTCATCTGCAAACTTTGTCAGCCAAAGTCCTCCCATGTTGGCCTGTACTTCTGAGAAGTAGATAACAAACAATAGGGGGCCAAGGACTGAGCCCTGTGTGAGACCACATGTGACTGGCCTGGTGTCTGACATAGTGCCAGCAACTCTAACCCTGTGGGTCCTGTCCGTAAGACAGTTTGCAACCTGATCTTGTGACATATGGGTGTACATTTCTGTTGGTAGGGTTTCCTACAATACCTGAGTGGGGTATTGCGCTGAAAATGTTTTCAAGGGCAAGGTAGGCTCTATGGACTGCCTTTCCCTCATCAATGGCCTTAGTTACTGTTTTGATAATGTCAACCAAGTACAAAAGGCATGACTTGCCCTTGATCAACACAAACTGGGACAGGTACAATGTCTGCATGTCCCCCATATCTTTCTTTATGAGCTCCATTATGATCCTCTCCATAGGTTTGCAGACTACACTTGTTAAGCTTATGGGGCAGTAATTACCAGAGTCCATAGAGGCACTGCCTTTGTGCAGACGTGCACAACTGGACCCTAAAGAGGCTGTTGTGCACAGTATGGAAATGTAAATCAGTGATAGGACTAAAGCCCAGGATACTGTCCACCACAGTGAAAGTAAGTACTGAACCACTACACTATACAGTACTACAGTGCTAGGTCAGTATGAATGGATGGTAACAATTGTATGCAAAGTATCCCATGCAAAACCTGCAGGCACAGTATAATCCCTGTTGTGTTCACAGGAAGCATCTGGACAGTAACTACACAACATGTCACAGAACACACAACCTTAAACAGGAGTTAGTTTTTGGAGTTCACACTCATCCACAACTGTGATGGGCTGCATAGTTCAACATATGGAAAGCTCACACTGGGCATGCTCACACACTTTGATAAATGAGACATCATTCACACAACATGCCATGGGAAGGCTGAACTGGGCATGCTCACACACTTAGTTCAAATGTTCCTCTTAACAACTGTGAAAACACACCACAGGATGCACATTCCCCATTCCAAACAATGAAGATGTCAGCACCCTATAAGTAGATCAGTAGAAATGCTACCTCCCAGTAATCCGAATAGCACGCTCTGCTAATGCGTCTGTCTCTAATGTCATAACATAGTTAGGTAGGGGTTGGAATCCAGCAAGTGGCATGTATGTGTGTGAATGGGGGTAAGTGTGTGTATGAAAAGAACATCCCTTTTGGCAACTGTGGAAACACACCACAGGGAGCTCATTCCACTTTCTAAACACTGATGATGTCAGCACCCTATAAGTAGATCAACTGAAATGAAATCTCCTAGTAATGCGAATAGCGCGCTCTGCTAATGCATCCGTCTCTAGTATCATAACATAGTTACGTAGGGGTTTGAATACTGCAAAGGGAATGCATGTGTGTTAGTATGAGTGGGGTTTGTGTGTGTGCATAACGCTGTGGAGGGAAAGTGCCTTTTGCCAACTGGGAGAACACACTACAGGGTGCACATCCCTCTTCGTAAACACAGATGATGTCAGCACCCTCTAAGTACAGCATTGGAAAAGATTGCTCCTACTAATGCAAATAGCACACTCTGCTGATGTGTCTGCCTTTAGAGTCATAACACATCTAGGTAGGGGTTTGGACCTTGCAAATGGAAAGTATGTGTTTTACTGTGGGTGGGGTTGGTGTGTGTGCACAATGGTGGGGGTGGGATGTCTCTTTTGCCAAATGGGGCTATGCACTGCAGGTGCACATTTCCCTTAACAAACAGTGATGTTGACAGCACCCTGTACAAACAGAACAACAACACAGAAGGTGTTGTTACCAATGATGCATGTAAGATTACACTTCAAGTAATGTCCACAAAACAAAGTAGGATAAACAAATGCTCCTTTTACTCTATCCAAACAACATGGCAACAGACAACTGACACTACTCAGTATAGTGCTACATGCTACTGTAACATGCAGATGTACCAGAATATACCTAGATAGTGTTTTGAAGCCTGAATGTGGCAAGTGTGTGGATGTGGGATGTTACTGTGTGTGCATTTCCGTATGGAAATCATGTTTGAGATATTGGCAATATTGTTGCAGACAGTTTAGGTGCAGATATCCCCCCCCCCATTCTCCTACACAAGTGGAATTAGTTATCACAGATGACTGTAACCTCCCTATCCTCTCACATGTCCAGGTGAGGGCCACCCTCAACATTGCAGGACACATAGCATCACTGTTACAGAATGGTATCCCTGGATGTGTGCTACATTCACCCTGGAGGACATGGCACCACATTATAGACTGATATTACTCCTGGCCATACTACAGGATGTGTACCTGAAGAGTGCCATACATACACAGTGGTCCCACACCAATGAGGAGTAACCTCTACTGACCCTGGTATCTACTGCATCATATGCACAACTGGCCTTCTGTTCTAAGCTACGGAAGTGTCACGTATGGGCAACATGTACAGCAATATTACATATGTATATATTTCAGGACTATGCACACAAAACCTATCTCATGGACAGAGCTATAGCTAGTGAACTATGATACATTTGGAGGTGTCACAGTAAACACAGTATTAACCTGCTACTTTGCATTACCTGTGTTTGTGGCAGCTGTTGCTGTGTCAGTGGTGCTTGCTTGCTGCTTGCTGTTTGCTACTCATGGTTTTGCTGCTGGCTGTATATTTTCTCTTCTCTCTCTGTCTCTCTCTCTCTCTCTTTCTCATTAGGTTTGTGCAATGACTGTATTGCATGAGTGGAGTGTGGGTACTGAATGCTTTTGTAGGTATCTGCATCGGTCCATGTGATTGCCCCTGCACCAATTGTAAGGCAGCATTTGCTAATTGCATGCAGCCAGGTGTGTGTTGATTGCATGTCTCACTGTGATTTCAGGACACTGCTATAAAAAGGTATGTGAGATAGGCGTAGCCCTTTCAGATTGTAGGGCGTGGACGATGCTGGTATGCTGTTGACAGTGTTCTGTGAGTGTGAAGGTTAGTATGGGAATCCAGTGATTTGGCCATTAAAACTTTACCTCACATGCTTTGGATGGTACATCTCCTATATTGCCTTTATACTAATTCCTACTATTGACTGTTATATTTATTTTAGCAGAGTGTTTTTGTATGGCTGTCATGGCTTACTGGTAGGTCATACAGACTAATGTTACCAAGGTCCTGGATTTGAGACTGGCAGTGGGAATTTATTTTTGTCTCCAGACTTTCAAAATGAGTACAAGACCTGTCAATCAAAGTGCCATAAAGGCACTTTTAAGCACTTTAAACCAGGTCTGCACTCGTTAGCATGAATGAAGAAGGAGGCGTGCCCAGTATGGCCTGGCCTTGGCAAAGAGGCAACGCATAGCACACATGCTTGGTCAGTAGGAACACTGGGACTGATACCGCCTGACTCACTCATACAGTAACAGGGATGCCTAACATGACACAACCTGCTTCCAAACGCATAGGAGTGTAGTATGTGAGTCCGACAGAGGTGGCCCTGCAGCACCACCTGAGGCATGAATGCCATGTGTTAAGTAATGTAATATCATGTACAATATGCACCTGAGGACCCCAACTAACATCCATATCCACGCATATGACACTGTGGAAACAGCTGCACGTCATACAGTGATGTACATGTGCAAAAACATGGAACAAGATACAAAATGAGGGTGACTAGCAATAAATAGCATGGATAACCACACAGCCATGTTTGTACCACAAGAAGCAACATGGAATAGCGCCATGGTCAAAAACAATGGCTAAAACCAACTACTACTATATAGCTTGCTGCAGACCACTGTCCTAATAGCAGGAACTGCCCCAGGCCTATGTTCACAGGTTCATACTAGGCTATCTGCCCTAGTGCATGTATAAGCCTAGCCATAGTGATGTGGCTATTGCCACCCCTTATAGTGGTAATAAGTGTACAGAATAGATTCTGAATATTGTGCCTCTGACTTAGTAGTGACAGATTATGACCGCCCTACGAAAATGAATAACAAGACTGTGTCTCTAGTCTGTGCCTCCGCCTCATATGCAGTTGTCCAGATGTCTCCTGAAGAGAGTCAGTGAGGGACTCTGTCAAACATGAACTGGGATACTCTGCCAGAGGTGAGATGCCTCTGAGTTATGGCTCTGTCCCTCCAGCATGTCCTATACATGTATGTGCTGAGGTTCAAATACTCAGCCATGGCTCTGGTGGATTTGGATTGCTTACAGTGGAGCATGTCTACCAAATCCTGATTGGACATGGTCTTGTATGTCAGGCATAGTCACCTGTAAGCATGCGGTATGACACTGAACAAAGCTGGACTCTATTCGAAGCTATAAGGACGGTTGAAGAACCCTGATCTTCATGGTGGTGGTAGGTACTTTTCGGTGCAAAGGTGCAAAAGGCAGGATCTGCCCTGTACAAAGCTGAACTAGGTGGGAACAAGGGTCTGTAGGTCAGTAATGTGTCTGTGTAAGAGCTCCATGACTCCTCCCATATCTTTGCAGACAAGGCTGGTTAAGCCTGTGGTGGTGTAGTAGTTGCCATGGTCTGTGGAGGCATCTCCTTGTGGAAGTGCGGACCACTGCTGCCGATGCCAGTGTTCAGGCAATATCCTGTAGCAAGACTAAGGTTAACTAGCAGTTGCATATATGGGTCCAGCCCTTCTGGAGTTCACATAGCATGCAACTGAGATACCAGCAGGTCCCATGGATGCTGTGTAATTGTCTTTGCTGAGTGTGGTTTCACATGGACATCCAAGATATCAGTGAGGTTACATACAGCAGTGATAACTATCATGTTTTGGGGGTGAGGGAGGGGGTACATCGCACTGAACCTGTCCGCCGAATGTTGCCAATATCTGTCAGGTCACTGAATATATGTTGTTGGTACCAACCTGAGCATATCCGAGGGTTCACAACCAGGTGTCTGACATAACTGAAGAAAGCAGTGTGGTTACCTTCATTGTCTCTTTGGTGATTTATGTCCCCGTTGACCTTGCATGTCTTTTATGAGATAATGTATCTTTCTACTAGTGCTGATCTCATCTCTCTACCCTTCTGGATATGTAGCTCTGTCTTGCATTAGTAACCTCATCTGTCATACAGTTTGTTTATGGCTGGGGTCCACCAGAGACAGGACACGTGAGTCCTTATTGGGTTTACTCCCAATATTCCTCGGGCCTTGGATGATTTCATGGGGAACCCAGTGTTTCACCTATATTGAGCAGGGGTGTCTACCTTCCACGGATATCGCCTCTATCTTGTAGTACCTCCTTCCTTGTGTTGTAGAGCTTGTTTATGGCTGAGGCCCACCACACTGGACGCTTGCCTCTGGGTACAACGGTAGTCTGTGTTTTGTTTGGGATTGCCTGATCCATGCAGTCCCTGAAGGTGCTGGTAGAAGGCAGTTGTAAGTGATAGAGTGGCATGGGTAATGGTGTCTGCTGGCTTGGGGTCTTTGAAAGAGACCACACCAGTCATTAGAAGTGTGTAGTCGGCTTCTGAGAAGTTCTGCACTGTGGTCTTTACTAACTGGTGTAGGGGTGGAGTGTGGACCTCCATTGAGAGTAGGGTATGATCTGATCTCACCAATGATGGGTATACTTGGTGTTGAACATTGTGACCCCATGTTTGTGATGATGAGATCTACTATGTTGTCTCCTCTTGTGGGGATGGTGACTAGTTGTTCCATGGCATGTGAGTGTATGAACTCTAGGAACCTGTGGGCTAGAGTGTTGGGGCTGGAGTACTGATCCCAGTCTATATTTGGATAGTTTGAATCACCCAGTGTGATGGTGTTTGCAGGTACATGTATCCCCGCCACTGTTTTCATGAAAGCTTTGTGAGGTACCTGAGTTTCAGAGGATGGCCTGTATAACATGCTACAAACTGCAGAGCAGTCTTGCCTATGGTTAATTGCACCGGATGGTGTCCAATGCATCGTGTGTTGCCACCAACCATGAGGTGAGGGTGTCCTTGATGAATATGGACACCCACCCTCCTTTCACCGGCAGGTTGTCGGAATGTGGGGCTGGAATGCATGATCACGAGGTAACACTTGATAGTGCCAGGGTGCTGTCAGAAGCGTGAACCAGGTTTCAGTCACAGCACAGACATCAATGTTCCCCATACTGAGAAGGGTGAACAATCGAGTGTGTGCAGCTTGAGGTTGAGACCTCTGGCATTGAGCAGCATTACCCTTAGTGTTTCCCCTTTTGCGTCGCTCTAGGGTGGTAGGTGTACAATCTGATCCTCTTGCATAAAGAGGCACAATGGGGTGGCATGAGCCTTTAGTCAAAATCCGGGAAGCTCCATGGGTGACAGGTGCAAGCTGTCCCTTGCGGATCAGTGTGGCCCTCGTCCAGCATGTCATTGAAGGCAGACAGACATTGGACCCCCCCTTTGAATGACATTATAGTTTAAGACAATTATTACAGCTGATCATCCTGTCTCTTTTTGTTTAGGTGGCATCATACTTGGTGAAAGTAGGATACTGCTCATGGTCAGGGGTCATACCTGCCTGGCCTACATAATCAGAGAGATCCTCTATGACTCTTTCATGTAGTCCAGGAGGTACATCTCCAGGTTGTCCCCACCAGCATGGATATTGACTGAGTCATACTTTCGTACTTGCAGTTCAGTGACCTGAGTGCCTGCATTATGTGGTGGATTCCAGTGCCCAATAGGCAGCTTACTGTGACCCCTCCTTACTCAATCTAGTGAGTTGGATGTCAGTGTGTCTGGCTATGGAGTCACCTATGACAGGTGCGCCTGCCATTGTGTTTTGGTCACACGTAATGGCTGTGACTGTTTGGCTCCACTGACTCTGTGGTCTATGTGTTGCATGTGCTGTGCCCTGTGGAGGCAGTTGTGTGGTGTCTGCTGTGGTGGCCTCTGCTGTCTCTGGTAAATGTCTGATCATACGCCTCCCGAGTATGTCTCTGTGTGTCTATGTGTATGATTTGAAGTTGTGATAGTGATATGTGAGACTGGGTTTGTGGTGTGTGTGGTTATCTTATCCTACTCTCTGGTCTTGCACTAGTCCTATGTTGAGATAGGTCAGCCTCCACTTTGGCTATAGAGTTGCATCTCTCGTGATGTATTTCCATGTTTATGGGAGAAGGAGAGGGTTGTCAGTGTAATGCAGGCAATTGTAACATTGCCTTGATATTCCCCAGGTCCACCAGATGAGTAGGAGAGGACAGTAGCAACCGATCCCTTGACATGCTAGAAGTTGAATAGACAAAACAATGTCGGAATGCAGGAAGATATCAAGCCCCCAAACCACATTACATTGTCGACTGACAACACCTACACATACACCATAGTGTCAAAGTTTCATAGTTTACTACTAGGCTATCCGCTTCCTACTGCATTATATAGTAAGTCTAAAGCCATAAAGTGATGTGGCTATTGCCACCCCCTCATAGTGGTAATATGTGTACTGCATAGATCACGTAAATATTGTGCCTCTGACTCCCAAGTAGTGACACATTATGACCACCTTACATAATTGAATAACGTGACTATGCCTCTGTCTAGTCTGGTGCCCCTGTCCACATGCAGCTGTCCAGATGTCTCTTGAAGAGAGTCAGTGAGGGTACTCTGTCTAACATGAACTGGGATACTCTGCTAGAAAGTTTGAGATGCCTCTGAGTTATGACTCTGTCCTTCAGCATGTCCTATACATGTGTATGTGCTGAGGTTCAAATCTTTAGCTCCATGTTTCTGGTGGATGTGGATTGCTTGCAGTGAGCATGTCCGCCACCAAATCCTGATTGGACATGGTCTTGTATGTCAGGCAGTACAGTCACCTGTAATGTATGTGGTATGACACTGAAAAGCATGTTTAGTTATTCTGGAAGTATATGACATGTGTTGTAGATACCTTGATCTTCATGGTAAGGTACTTGTAGGGGTCTCTCCAGCTGCTGCAAGTGCTAAGGGTTGAGGTACATACCAAATGGGGCGTTGTATTCAAGCATGGGCCTGATAAAGAAGAAGTATAGTGGTACAATGACCTCCTATGGTCTGGATGGAATACCTCGATGATAAGGTGGCAAGATAGAAAGTCTGTCAAACAACTTTGGCAACATGGGTGTCAAATGAGATGTCACTATCTACATAAAGTCCCAGCTGTCTGATTTGTTTCCTGTACTCATTGGGTTGCTGTCTGTGTGCACAGATCTGTGGGTACTGTGTTCCTCCCAAAGGGGATGGTTTACACATACCGCTGCAGTCAGTTTCAGGCCATGAGTCCAGCACCAGCTATCTGTCTGTGTGACGACAGTCTGTAGGATGTTGTGTGCTGGCTGATGTATTCACTATGGTGCCCAGGTTGCAGTCATCTGTAAACTTTGTCAGCCACAACCTCCTATGTTAGCTTTCACATCTGAAAAGTAAATACCAAATAAGAGAGGTCCCAGGACACAAATCCTTGTGGGACACCACTTGTGACTGGCTTTTGAACCCTGACAAGGCACCTGCAATGTTGACATTATGGGTTCTGGTTTCTGAGCCATTTTGCAACCTATGCTGTGACATATGGTGTTATATTTCAGCTGTTGAGCTTGTCTATGATGCCTGAGTGGGGTATTGTGTCAAAGGCCTTAGCCAAGCGCAGGTAGGTTGTGTGGACTGTGTAGCCCTCATCAACGGCTTTGTACTGACAGTTTCTAAGTAGTCAACTTGGTGCAAAACGCAGGATCTGCCCTGTACAAAGCCGAATTGGGTGGGATCAATAGGTCTGTAGGACACCAATGTGTCTCTGTGTGTGGAAGCTCCATAATGACGCTTCACAAAGCTTGGCGGACAAGGGTGTTTAAGCTTGTGTGGTGGTAGCCGCCAGGGTCTGTGGAGGCATCTCCTTTGTGGAGTGGGACCACTGTTGCCAGCATCGCCAGTGTTACCACAGGGTACAGATCCTGTAAAGGCTAAGGTTAAATAGCATCTGCATATACAGGTTTAGCTCCATCTTTGAGTTCACATAGCAGGCAACTCGGGATACCATCAGGTACCATTGATGCTGTGTGTACTTGCCTTTGCTGACTGCGTTGGCTCTCACATGGACATCCAGGATGACAGTGAGGTTACATACAGCTGTGATAACTATCATCTTTTGGGGGTGAGGGAGGGGTGCATTGCACTGAACTGGTCTGCCAGGGTGTCACTAATATCTGTCAGGTCACTGGAATATGTTGTTGTGTACCAAATCTGAGCATATATGAGGTGGTTCCACCCAGGCGTCAGACATAACTTTCACGCTGAAGAAAGCAGTGTGGTTACCTTCATTGTCTGTGGTGATTTATGTCCCCAAGTTGAACTTGGGTGTCTTTATGTGAGAATGTAGCTTTCACTACTGCTGATCACAGCTGCCTTACCTTCTGGAGATGTAGCTCTGTCTTGCATTAGTATCCTTCATCTGTTATACAGTTCGCTTTTATGGCTGGGGTCCACCAGACAGGCCACTTTCCTTGGTGGTGAGGGGTCTGGATTTCTCATTTGTGATTGCATGGTCCATGCTTACTCGGAGATGTCCGAGAAAGTGTCTGTGCAGGAGTCACCATTGTGTGTTGTGGTTTCCACTGGCCCAGTGGGCTTAATGGATACCATCTCAGTCCGAAGAAGTGTGAAGTCAGCTTCTGAGCTGTTCGTCACTATACCCCTGGTATCATACTAGCACTGACACAGGTGTAGACAATTCCCCAGAATCCATCAAACAAAATGTAGATGAGGTCTTACAGATGCCCTAGGGGGGTAGCCTAGTATGAACCCATTATGATACAGATTGTACAGGACACTACAGATAACCCCAAGGCTGCTGCAAATGATGGTAGTAAGCATGTTGTTGATTCCCGGATATGCTCGGATCACACAGATATTACAAACAACATACCAGACACACAGGTATGGCCAACATACATCCTGATATGTGCAGTGAAACCCCATAATGCCAAATACCTTCCCAGCAGACTGCCGCCCCTGACCTTATGTCACCCTTACCACAGGATACATACACAAAGAGCAGTGTACAACAACAGTGGGTGTTCTCAACAAAGGTGTCTCCTGAATGGATACTAAAAACAACCACCACAGAATCATGAGAGGTTTGGTCATCACAACAATCGAAAGGACCAGCATGAACCACAGACATAATGATATTGTGGATCTATTGACACCGACCCTACCCAGTGTGGGTTTACAAAGTGCAGACCCCACCCCTAAACATGTGTGACTCAGTTGAAAACAGTACTTGAAGTCAGTGATGAGGGCAATGTGGTCCACACAGTGTAGCTGACCTTGCAAAGCCTTCTGTACAATACCCTATGTGTTCCGTGACAGATTTGCTCACCAGCTGTTATATACACCCCAATGTCATGAGAGGGGTTGCAAACCAGACCAACGACAGAACTGACATGGTCAGACATGCAGCAGCCATGTCAGACTACAAACCACATATAACAGGCATCCCACAAAGCTTGGTCCTGGGACCTTCACCATCTGTATATATGCCTATAGGTACAGGCCAACAAGTAAGGACTGTGCTGGAACATGTTTGTAGAGGACAACAAGCCGCCTGACATATCTGATACACCAGCTGACACAAGCATCCCATAAAGGGCCACATAGAAACAGACAACTGGTGCCATAGCCATGTCAGCATGTTAAATGGTGAAAACAGTATAGTCAGCCTCTGTGGATAATCCAGTAAGTGACCACCACTCCCACATAGGTGCTCTAATTCCATGACATACCTAACATGTAATGCCAGAATGGGGGACACAAAGGGATAGATATTCTGCATTGTACAAAAATGTGGGTGTAGGGTTAACAGAAACAATCCATATACCAACCTAATCATGAGGGTTATGACATCTAGCTAAGGGGAGGTCATTGTGGTTTTGCAGTTATCTTTCAGCAGCATTACAAATGACCACAACAGCGCCTGTGGGGTGTACCTCAGCAGATACATTCAGCAACTGTAAAGTCCACAACAGTACCTCACCAGGAGTATCAAAGAGCTGGAACACATGTAATGTGTCGCCTGATTAAACAGAATGCAGCTCCACACACTGCCATGTTGGCCACCCAGACACAAGCTGTGCCTGATGTAGAAAGCCATGTCCAAGCTGTCAGCAATGCACAATGTACAATGTGAATGGCAGGGAGATATGCACATGAGGGACCTGAACCCCAGCACTGACATACATAGGACAAGCTGTACTGCATTATCCATAACACAGAAGCCACCACCACGCATGAGTAAACTACCAGTGCAGGTTATCCATAGAGTCACTCATTGATTCTACTCAACAGGGATCCTAACGAGTGGATGGGAGATGGTAGGTATACCCTGGGTATCAATGTTGTGTCACAGGTAGACAGAGGCACAGTATACAAAACAAGACATATGTCATGTCAAACTGCACTTACGATGTGTTGATGGACAAACACACTATCCAATAACCATTAGAAATGGTCTTGGGCACATCGGTAGTGTTTGCCAATGTACACCCATGTTGTGGAATACACTACTGATGTTGGATGAGGCCGTTGTAAGTAGTTCACATCTGAACATAATGCAACATGGTCAGATAGTTTCATAGGTTCATAGGTTCATACTAGGCTATCTGTCCCAAGGCAGTTCTAAGCCCAGCCCAGAGTCTGGTTGCGACGCCACCTTATATGGAAACAGTAATATACACATTAATTTGACGTGCCAGTCTCCAGCAGTGACACAGTGACGATCCCCGGGTAAACCTATGATTTCATCCACAGGTCAGGATACCTCTTGAACAGAGCCAGCAAGGTGCTGTGACTCACATGGACCGTGATTGTATTCCACAGCATAGGAGTCTCCGAGTGATAAATCCACCCTCCAACATGTCCAATGTACATCCCTGCTACGGTGTAAGTCACTTGCACTAGTGGTTCAGGTGGATCTGATGATTTTGAGGTGGAGCATGTCCATTAATCCCTGGTTGGACATGCTTGCATGTCATGCACATGTCACCTCTAAGCAGACAGTATGTGACTGAATAGAGCTGTAGTGTCTTCAATCTGGCAGCATATGACAGATGTTGGAGACCCTTTATCCTTTTGTTGGAGGACATTCAGGGTCTCCACTTGCTGCAGATGTCAGGTGAGATACATCCAGATAAGGCAGTGTACCAGTCCGATAAGTGAAGAGTACAGGGGAACAATGACCCACTAGATCTGGATGTGGATCCCTTCCTGATCATGTGGACAATGTAGAAGGTCCTACTAGCCACTTTAGCAATGTGAGTGTCATCAGAACAGTGACTGTCAACCTGGGTCCCCAGGTCCATGATAACCTCCTCTGTGCTTAGAGGATTGCCACCTATATGGTAGCTTGGGGTTACCTTGCTTTCCTGAAGGGTATGACTACACATGTTTTGCAAGTTGACTTCAGGCCATGGCTCTGGCACCAGCTGCCAGTGTCCGTGAGTCCCTTCTGAAGGATATCCGTGGTTGATCCACTGTCCACTATGGCACCCAGTGTGCAGTCATCTGCAAACTTTGTCAGCCAAAGTCCTCCCATGTTGGCCTGTACTCTGAGAAGTAGATAACAAACAATAGGGGCCAAGGACTGAGCCCTGTGTGAGACCACATGTGACTGGCCTGGTGTCTGACATAGTGCCAGCAACTCTAACCCTGTGGGTCCTGTCCGTAAGACAGTTTGCAACCTGATCTTGTGACATATGGGTGTACATTTCTGTTGGTAGGGTTTCCTACAATACCTGAGTGGGGTATTGCGTTGAAAGTGTTTTCAAGGGCAAGGTAGGCTCTATGGACTGCCTTTCCTCATCAATGGCCTTAGTTACTGTTTTGATAATGTCAACCAAGTACAAAAGGCATGACTTGCCCTTGATCAACACAAACTGGGACAGGTACAATGTCTGCATGTCCCCATATCTTCTTTTTATGAGCTCCATTATGATCCTCTCCATAGCTTTGCAGACTACACTTGTTGCTTTTATGGGGCAGTAATTACCAGAGTCCATAGAGGCACTGCCTTTGTGCAGACGTGCACAACTGACCCTAAAGAGGCTGTTGTGCACAGTATGGAAATGTAAATCAGTGATAGGACTAAAGCCCAGGATACTGTCCACCACAGTGAAAGTACTGAACCACTACACTATACAGTACTACAGTGCTAGGTCAGTATGAATGGATGTTAACAATTGTATGCAAAGTATCCCATGCAAAACCTGCAGGCACAGTATAATCCCTGTTGTGTTCACAGGAAGCATCTGGACAGTAACTACACAACATGTCACAGAACACACAACCTTAAACAGGAGTTATTTTTGAGTTCACACTCATCCACAACTGTGATGGGCTGCATAGTTCAACATATGGAAAGCTCACACTGGGCATGCTCACACACTTTGATAAATGAGACATCATTCACACAACATGCCATGGGAAGGCTGAACTGGGCATGCTCACACACTTAGTTCAAATGTTCCTCTTAACAACTGTGAAAACACACCACAGGATGCACATTCCCATTCCAAACAATGAAGATGTCAGCACCCTATAAGTAGATCAGTAGAAATGCTACCTCCCAGTAATCCCAATAGCACACTCTCCTAATGCGTCTGTCTCTAGTGTCATAACATAGTTAGGTAGGGGTTTGAATCCAGCAAGTGGCATGTATGTGTGTGTGAATGGTGGTAAGTGTGTGTATGAGAAGAACATCCCGTTGGGCAACTGTGGAAACACACCACAGGGAGCTCATTCCACTTTCTAAACACTGATGATGTCAGCACCCTATAAGTAGATCAACTGAAATGAAATCTCCTAGTAATGCGAATAGCACGCACTGCTAATGCATCCGTCTCTAGTATCATAACATAGTTAGGTAGGGGTTTGAATCCTGCAAAGGGAATGTATGTGTGTTAGTATGAGTGGGGTTTGTGTGTGTGCATAACGCTGTGGAGGGAAAGTGCCTTTGCCAACTGGGAGAACACTACAGGGTGCACATCCCTCTTCGTAAACACAGATGATGTCAGCACCCTCTAAGTACAGCATTGGAAAAGATTGCTCCTACTAATGCAAATAGCACACTCTGCTAATGTGTCTGCCTTTAGAGTCATAACACATCTAGGTAGGGGTTTGGACCTTGCAAATGGAAAGTATGTGTTTTACTGTGGGTGGGGTTGGTGTGTGTGCACAATGGTGGGGCTGGGATGTCTCTCTGCCAAATGGGGCTATGCACTGCAGGGTGCACATTTCCTTTAACAAACAGTGATGTTGACAGCACCCTGTACAAACAGAACAACAACACAGAAGGTGTTGTTACCAATGATGCATGTAAGGTTACACTTCAAGTAATGTCCACAAAACAAAGTAGGATAAACAAATGCTCCTTTTACTCTATCCAAACAACATGGCAACAGACAACTGACACTACTCAGTATAGTGCTACATGCTACTGTAACATGCAGATGTACCAGAATATACCTAGATAGTGTTTTGAAGCCTGAATGTGGCAAGTGTGTGGATGTGGGATGTTACTGTGTGTGCATTTCCGTATGGAAAACATGTTTGAGATATTGGCAATATTGTTGCAGACAGTTTAGGTGCAGATATCCCCCCCCCATTCTCCTACACAAGTGGAATTAGTTATCACAGATGACTGTAACCTCCCTATCCTCTCACATGTCCAGGTGAGGGCCACCCTCAACATTGCAGGACACATAGCATCACTGTTACAGAATGGTATCCCTGGATGTGTGCTACATTCACCCCTGGAGGACATGGCACCACATTACAGACTGATATTACTCCCTGGCCATACTACAGGATGTGTACCTGAAGAGTGCCATACATACACAGTGGTCCCACACCAATGAGGAGTAACCTCTACTGACCCTGGTATCTACTGCATCATATGCACAACTGGCCTTCTGTTCTAAGCTACGAAGTGTGTCACGTATGGGCAACATGTACAGCAATATTACATATGTATATATTTCAGGACTATGCACACAAAACCTATCTCATGGACAGAGCTATAGATAGTGAACTATGATACATTTGGAGGTGTCACAGTAAACACAGTATTAACCTGCTACTTTGCATTACCTGTGTTTGTGGCAGCTGTTGCTGTGTCAGTGGTGCTTGCTTGCTGCTTGCTGTTTGCTACTCATGGTTTTGCTGCTGGCTGTATATTTTCTCTTCTCTCTCTGTCTCTCTCTCTCTCTTTCTCATTAGGTTTGTGCAATGACTGTATTGCATGAGTGGAGTGTGGGTACTGAATGCTTTTGTAGGTATCTGCATAGGTCCATGTGATGGCCCCTGCACCAATTGTAAGGCAGCATTTGCTAATTGCATGCAGCCAGGTGTGTGTTGATTGCATGTCTCACTGTGATTTCAGGACACTGCTATAAAAAGGTATGTGAGATATGCGAGCCCTTTCAGATTGTAGGGCGACGATGCTGGTATGCTGTTGACAGTGTTCTGTGAGTGTGAAGGTTAGTATGGGAATCCAGTGATTTGGCCATTAAAACTTTACCTCACATGCTTTGGATGGTACATCTCCTATATTGCCTTTATACTAATTCCTACTATTGACTGTTATATTTATTTTAGCAGAGTGTTTTTGTATGGCTGTCATGGCTTACTGGTAGGTCATACAGACTAATGTTACCAAGGTCCTGGGTTGAGACTGGCAGTGGGAATTTATTTTGTCTCCAGACTTTCAAAATGAGTACAAGACCTGTCAATCAAAGTGCCATAAAGGCACTTTTAAGCACTTTAAACCAGGTCTGCACTCGTTAGCATGAATGAAGAAGGAGGCGGCCCAGTATGACCTGGCCTTGGCAAAGAGGCAACGATAGCACATATGCTTGGTCAGTAGGAACACTGGGACTGATACCCGCCTGACTCACTCATACAGTAACAGGGATGCCTAACATGACACAACCTGCTTCCAAACGCACAGGGAGTGTAGTATGTATCCGACAGAGGTGGCCCTGCAGCACCACCTGAGGCATGAATGCCATGTGTTAAGTAATGTAATATCATGTACAATATGCACACCTGAGGACCCTAACTATCATCTATATCCACGTATATGTCTCTGTAGAAACAGCTGCACGTCATACAGTGATGTACATGTGCAAAACATGGAACAAGATACAAAATGAGGGTGACTAGCAATAAATAGCATGGATAACCACACACCCATGTTTGTACCACAACAAGAAGCAACATGGAATAGCCATGGTCAAAAACCAATGGCTAAAACCGACTACTACTATATAGCTTGCTGCAGACCACTGTCCTAATAGCAGGAACTGCCCCAGGCCTATGTTCACAGGTTCATACTAGGCTATCTGCCCTAGTGCATGTATAAGCCTAGCCATAGTGATGTGGCTATTGCCACCCCTTATAGTGGTAATAAGTGTACAGAATAGATTCTGAATATTGTGCCTCTGACTTAGTAGTGACACATTATGACCCCTTTACGTAATTGAATAACATGACTGTGTCTCTGTCTAGTCTGTGCCTCCGTCTCATATGCAGTTGTCCAGATGTCTCCTGAAGAGAGTCAGTGAGGGACTCTGTCAAACATGAACTGGGATACTCTGCTAGAGTGTGAGATGCCTCTGAGTTATGGCTCTGTCCCTCCAGCATGTCCTATACATGTATGTGCTGAGGTTCAAATACTCAGCTTTCATGGCTCTGGTGGATTTGGATTGCTTGCAGTGGAGCATGTCTACCAAATCCTGATTGGACATGGTCTTGTATGTCAGGCATAGGTCACCTGTAAGTATGCGTATGACACTGAACAAAGCTGGACTTCCTCTATTCCGAAGCATATGACATGTGTTGAAGAACCCTGATCTTCATGGTAGGTACTTTTCGGTGCAAAGGTGCAAAAGGCAGGATCTGCCCTGTACAAAGCTGAACTAGGTGGGAACAAGGGTCTGTAGGTCAGTAATGTGTCTGTGTAAGAGCTCCATGACTCCTCCCATATCTTTGCAGACAAGGCTGGTTAAGCCTGTGTGGTGGTAGTTGCCATGGTCTGTGGAGGCATCTCCTGTGGAGTGGGACCACTGTTGCCGTATGCCAGTGTTCAGGTACATATCCTGTAGCAAGACTAAGGTTAACTAGCAGTTGTATATATGGGTCCAGCCCCTTCTGGAGTTCACATAGCATGCAACTGGAGATACCAGCAGGTCCCATGGATGCTGTGTACTTGTCTTTGCTGAGTGTGGCTCTCACATGGACATCCAAGATGACAGTGAGGTTACATACAGCAGTGATAACTATCTTGTTTTGGGGTGAGGGAGGGGGTACATCGCACTGAAGCTGTCCGCCGGAATGTTGCCAATATCTGTCAGGTCACTGAAATATATGTTGTTGTGTACCAACTCTGAGCATATCCGAGGGTTCACAACCAGGTGTCTGACATAACTGAAGAAAGCAGTGTGGTTACCTTCATTGTCTTTGGTGATTTATGTCCCCAAGTTGACCTTGCATGTCTTTATGAGATAATGTAGCTTTCTACTAGTGCTGATCTCAGCTGTCTTCCCTTTGGAGATGTAGCTCTGTCTTGCATTAGTAACCCTCATCTGTCATACAGTTTGTTTATGGCTGGGGTCCACCAGACAGGACACTTTCCCTTTGTGGAGAGGGTCCTGTTTCCAGTTGTGATTGTATGGTCCATGCTGTCTGACATCTAGCTAAGGGGGGTTCTTTCTGTTTTTGCAGTTATTTTTCATCAGCAGTAGAAATGACCACAACAGCCCCTGTGGGTGTACCTCATGCACACACATCCAGCACCTGTAAAGTCCACAACAGTACCTCACCAGGAGTATGACAGAGCTGGAACACATGTAATGTGTAGTCTGATTAAACAGAGTGCAGCTCCACACACTGCCATGCTGTCCACCCAGATGCAAGCTGTGCCTGATGTAGAAAGCCATGTCCAAGCTGGAATCAATGCACATGCTGCACCTTGTACAATCTGAATGGCAGGGAGCTATGCACATGAGGGACCTGAACCCCAGCACTGACATATATAGGACAGGCTGTACTGCATTATCCAAAACACAGAAGCCACCCCCACACATGAGTAAACTACCAGTACAGGTTGTCCATAAAGACACTGGTTGAGTCCGCTCAACAGGAATCCTAATGAGTGGATGGGAGATGGGAGGTTTACCCTGGGTATCAATGTTATGTCACAGGTAGACAGAGGCACAGTATACTAAACAAGACATATGACATGTCAAACACGCTTACAATGTGTTGATGGACAAACACATTCTCCGACTAGCATTAGGTCAAGATACCTCTTGAACACAGCCAGCAAGGTGCTCTGCCTCAAATGGACCAGGATTGTATTCCACAGCATAGGACGTCTTCGAGTGATAACTCCATCCCTCCAACATGTCCAACATACATCCCTGCTAAGGTGTCAGTCACCTGCACTAGTGGTTCAGGTGGATCTTCTGAGTCTGAGGTGGAGCATGTCCATTAATCTCTGTTTGGACATGGCCTCGCATGTCAGGCACATGTCACCTCTAAGCAGACGGTATGTGAGTGAATAGAGTGTGAGTGTCTTCAATCTGGCAGCATATGACAGCTGTTGTGGTTCCTTGATCCTTTAGGTGGGGACAGTCAGGGTGTCTCCAATTGCTGCAGATGTTGGGTGAGATACAGCCAGAATAGGGCATTTGACTCGATCACCGGTCTGATAACTGAAGAGTACAGGGGAACAATGACCCACTAGATCTGGATGTGAATCCCATCCTTATCAGGTGGGCAATGTAGAAGGTCTTCCTAGCCACTTTAGCAATGTGAGTCTCAGAAGAATGGCGACTGTCAACCTGGGTCCCCAGGTCCATGATAACCTCCTCTGTGCTTAGAGGATTGACACCTATATGGTAGCTTGGGGTCACCTTGCTTTTCCTGAAGGGTATGTCTACACATGTTGTGCACTCTGACTTCAGGCCATGGCCCTGGCACCAGCTATCAGTTACTGTGAGTCCCTTCTGAAGGATATCTGTGTGTGATGCACTGTCCACTATGGTGCCCAGTGTGCAGTCATCTGCTAACATTGTCATCCAAAGTCCTCCCATGTTGGCCTGTACTCCTGGGAAGTACATGACAAACAATGGTGGCCAAGGACTGAGCCCTGTGTGACACCACCTGTGACCAGCCTGGAGTCTAACATAGTGCCAGCAACTCTAACCCTGTGGGTCCCGTCCTTAAGCCAGTTTGCAACCCATCTTGTGACATATGGGTTTACATTTCAGTTGTTAGCTTTCCACAATACCTGAGTGGGGTATTGTGTTGAAAGTGTTAGCAAGGCCAAGGTAGGCTGTATGGACTGCCTTTCCCCAACAATGGCCTAAGTGACCAATTTGAAGATGTCAACCCAGTACAAAAGGCATGATCTGCCCCTGACCAAGCCAAAATGGGATGGGTACAATGTCTGCATGTCCCCTATATCTTTGTTTATGAGCTCAATTATGATCCTCTCCATAGATTTGCAGACTACACTTGTTAAGCTTATGGGGCAGCAATTAACAGGGTCTGTAGAGGCACTGCCTTTGTGCAGATGTGCACAACTGGACCCTAACCAGCCTGTTGTGCACACTATGAAAATGTAAATCAGTGATAGGACTGAAGCCCAGGATACTGACCACCACAGTGAAAGTACTGAAACACTACACTAGACAGTGCTACAGTGTTAGGTCAGTATGAACGGATGTTGACAATTGTGTGCAAAGTATCCCATGCAAAACCTGCAGGCACAGTATACTCCCAGTTTTGTTCACACAAAAAGCATTCGGACAGTAACTACACAACATGGCACAGAACACACAACCATAAACTGGAGGTATTTGTTGAAGGTCACACTCATCCACAAATGTGATGGGCTGCAGAGTTCAACATATGTAAAGCCCACACTGGGCATGCTCACACACTTAGATAAATGAGACATCTTTCACACAACATGCCACAGGAAGGCTGAACTGGGCATGCTCACACACTTGGTCCAAATGTTACCCCTAGCAAATGTGAAAACACACCAGAGGATGCTCATCCCCCTTTCTAGACACTGATCATGTAAGCACCCTATAAGTATATTGGAGAAAAGGATTCTCTCAGTAATCCGAATAGCACGCCATGCTAATGCGTCCGTCTCTAGTGTCATAACATAGTTAGGTAGGGGTTTGAATCCAGCAGGTGGCAAGTGTGTGTGAAGGGGGTAAGTGTGTGTGTATGAAAGAAACATCCCTTTTGGCAACTGGGAAAACACACCACAGGATGATCATTCCACTTTCTAGACTCTGATGATGTCAGCACCCTATAAGTATATTGGAGAAAAGGATTCTCTCAGTAATCCGAATAGCGCACCGTGCTAATGCGTCTGTCTCTAGTGTCATAACATAGTTAGGTAGGGGTTTGAATCCAGCAGGTGGCAAGTGTGTGTGAAGGGGGTAAGTGTGTATGAAAGAAACATCCCTTTTGGCAACTGGGAAAACACACCACAGGATGATCATTCCACTTTCTAAACTCTGATGATGTCAGCACCCTATAAGTATATCAGGAGAAAGGACATTCCCCAGTAATGCGAATAGCGCTGTGCTAATGCGTCCGTCTCTAGTGTCATAACATAGTTAGGTAGGGGTTTGAATCCAGCAGGTGGCAAGTGTGTGTGAAGGGGGGTAAGTGTGTATGAAAGAAACATCCCTTTTGGCAACTGGGAAAACACACCACAGGGTGATCATTCCACTTTCTAAACTCTGATGATGTCAGCACCCTATAAGTATATCAGGGGAAATGAAACCCCCAGTAATGCAAATAGCGCGCTGTGCTAATGCGTCCGTCTCTCGTGTCTTAACATAGTTAGGTAGGGGTTTGAATCCAGCAGGTGGCAAGTGTGTGTGAACTCTGGCAAGTGTGTATGATTGATATATACCTTTGGCAACTGGGAAAACACACTACAGGATGCACATACCCATTTCTAAACGATATCACAATTATGTATGGCTTTTGATTACAGACATGCCATGTGTGTTGTGCACACACAGAATGCCCATGTGTGTGGGTTGTCCCTCACAATAATGCATGACATTGATTACACCGGTTATGGCAATGAACACATGATGTATGTGTGTGCCAAATACACATATGTACCTGAGACTTTCAATAGTTACCATGTGTGATGCCTGCCACATGTGAATACATGGTATTTGCACAGGGTAACATTATGACCGTGGTCTTCTGTGCAGATGCTGCATGTGGGATGTGTATATACAGTGTGAGATGTAGATGCTATCAGCCTAGTAGTGAGGGATGCACACCTGGTCTGGGGCATAAAGTCTACATGTTGTTAATGTACAGGAGCTGCATGTTCTCACCTGTTGTGGGAGTGGTAAGACAGTATTCCATAGCAATGCAGTGACTGCATGCTAAGAACCATTCAGCTAGGGTGTTGTAGATACACTTATTCATTAGCATTCAGTAATTTGTCGGAATCCCTGGTGAGGGTCTGATGCCAACCAAGGTCAGGGGTCTACCAGCCTGTGTCACTTGCTCAGTGATCCCTTCCATGTTCCCTATCACGTATCCCAGTGAGCGACATCCCACATCAGCTGTGGTGGCATGGACAATGACTGAGTCATATGTGTCCATGCATCTGACTGACTTGTATGTTGTTGTTACAGTTTGGCCATGTGTTTCCATCTCATACATGTGATGTACATCAATGTGTACGTGATAGGGTTGACTGTGTACATGTGGCAGCTGTGACATTACTACATGACACACATATTCCACAACTGTACCATAGAGGTGACTGACAACTGACCTTTGCACATGCTACCGAGTATTGAGATTACATTGGTGATTGACAGCACATAGGGCCAATGGTGAAAAAGAGACATAGGTCTATAGGTTCGTACAGGGATATCTGCCCAGGGCATGTATCCACCTAGCCAGAATGTGCGTGCCTTTCAACATGCATTGTGAATCTGTCTTGCTATGCCCTTTTCCAAGGTTAGTATACTGTGCCTCTTTCTCACAGTGACACATAAGTGATACCCAGGGTAACCCTACAATGTCACATCCAGTCATTAATATCGCTCTTGAAGATAGTCACTGAGTCAGTCCACCTAACCTCTATTGGGATAATAATCAGGAATGAAGGGTGCCTCTGAGTTGTGAATGTGCCCCTCCACCATGTCCTATGTATATCACTCCTGAAGTTCAAGTATTTCCAGCGTGTATCCTGGTGGGATCTGGATATTCTGAGATGCAGCATGGCCATTACGTGAGGGTATGACCTGGCCTTCTATGTCAGGCACAGATTGCCTATGAAGAGGCAGTATGTCACTGAGTACAGCTGCTACTACTTTAACCAGTCAGTATGTGGCATCTGTTTGAGCACTTTGATCCCCTTGTCGAGGTACATATGTGGTAGCCCCAGTTGCTGCAGGTGTCTGGTAAGGTGCATGCCGACAGGTTCATCATAGTCAATTATGGGCATGATGAGGGATGAGTAAAGGGGCACAATGTCCTCCCCTGGCCTACATGTGGATCCCATGATGATGTGGCCCATATCACATGCTTACCTAACCACTTTGTCCATGTTGTTGTCAAATGGTAGAATGCTATCAACCTGCACCCCAAGGTCCATAATTCCTTGGTCTGCACTTACTGGATTAACACATATGTGGTACATTGTGGTCATTTAGTGTTTGACAAAGGGGATGACTATACTCTTTCTGTCATTCACGTTGAGGCCATGGCTGTGGCACAAGTCGTGTGTTTGCAAGAGTCCCTTTGGAGGATGCGTGTGTTAGCTGTTGAGTTGATTATGGTGTTCAGTCTGCAGTCACCTGTGACTTGCTGAGCCACAGTACTTCCATGTTGGCCTGTACCTATGACAAATACATAATGAACATGACAGCCCCTAGGGCTTTGCCTTGTGGGACACCACTTGTACCAGGTTGGAGGCTGACGTGGCTCCAGCAATTCTACCATGTGTGTTCTGCCCTTGAGCCACTGTGCAATACCCATAGTGACATAGGGGTTAATATGTACACTGGTGAGCTTCCCTAGAATGCACAAGTGGGGTATTGTATCCAAGGCTTATGCAAGGTCCAGGTAGGCTGTGTGGACCTCCTACCCCTTGACAGTGGCCTTGGTGACTGTTTCAAACAAAGCAAACAGGTTTGATAGGCAGGATTTGCCATTGACAAAGCCAAACTGTGTATGGTGACATGTCTGTAGGTCCACAATATCTAGATATGTGAGGTTCTTGATGATTCTTGCCATAGCTTTGCAGACAAAGCTAGTCAGACATATGGGGCAGTAGTGTCCAGGATCCGTGACGGCACCACCTGCATGTTGAGGGACCACTGTTGCTGTATGCCACTCTCTGGCCACATATCATGTATTAAGGCTGGGATTGAACAGTGGTGTTATGTCTGGGTGTAGCTCTTCTTGTGGTTCATGTAGGACACAGCCTGGGACACTGTCTGGTCCCATTGATGCAGTGTTTATTGCTTTGGGAAGGGCATCTCTTACCTGAGCATCTGTGATGTCAGGGGGGGGAAGCACTGTGATGCGAGACATATGTTCCCTTTTGGTGTGGTGGGGAGAGAAGGCAGCATTGAACCTGTCCACTAGGATGATGGCAATGTCTGTGTGTTTTATATTTTGTGTGACATATTGTATTACCTCTGAGCATATCTGGGTAGTACCACCCAGGTTACTAACATAACTACAGGCAGCCTTGTGATTATCCTCAGTGGCTTGTGGAATCCTCTCTCAAAGATGGCCTTAGACAATCATATGGGTGCCTGTAGTTGTCTTCCAATACTCATCAGTGGTGCCTTCACATTTTGGGAGGTTGTTGTATCATGTAGTGGCGCCATCCTTCTATTGTATAGTGTGTTTATGGCTGGTGTCCGCGCCCAGGACATCTGCCTTTGGAGAATTGGGTCATGCTTTCATATGTGGCTTCATGATCCATGCATTCCTGAATGTGTCCACAGAATGCCTCTATACAGGTATCTGCAGTCTGGTCCATATTTTCAACAGGCCTTGGGCCTTTGAAGGTTTCCACATCATTTATGAGGGGTGTGCACTTGCTTGACATGAGCTGTTGACAGACGTGCCGCCTCCAGACAGAGCAAGGGAGGGTCACAGTCAGCTACCTGTTGGGACGGACCTCCCTGGACCACATGGAAAGAGACACAGAGGAGCTCTTACAGCACCCTCTCAAACTCAGGTCTCCCACACAGCCTTCATGCTGACACAGGAGAGTTTAGATTACTCTGCAAACACCATCATACTGGGTGATGCCAGCTACCCAAACATAGACTGTGAACATTACACAAGCCACAATACCCAAGCTCTAAGGTTCCCATTGATCAGACATTCTTTGGCTATGGAACAGGTAACCAACCTTCCCACAAGAGGGGCAGATATACTAGAGCTGATCTTTACAAACATGAGTACAAACTGCTCACCACTGGGAGTATATCCTCATTGTTGCAATCAAACCATATACTAATCACACTGGTGTTCTGGATCCCCACATATGCAAACCTCCAACACATTGATGTGTGTGTGTGGGAAATGTCCCTATTAGCAACCGTGACAGTATCGTACAGGATGCAGATCCCCTTTGAAACAGTGATGATGTCAGGACTGTATAACTATATCACCTGTAGTAAAGTCCTCCAGTAATTGGCATAGCGCTCTGCTAATGTGTCTTTCTTCAGTGTCATAACGTAGTTAGGTGGGGGTTTGAATCCTGCAAAGGGAATGTATGAGTGTGGTTGATGTGTGTGCACTATGCTGGGAGGGTTAACTGCCTTTTGCCAACTGGGAGAACACACTACAGGGTGCACATCCCTCCTCCTACACACAGATGATGTCAGCACCCTCTAAGTACAGCATTAGTAAAGATTTCTCCAACTACTGCAAATAGCACACTCTGCTAATGTGTCTGTTTCTACTGTCATTGCACAGTTAGGTATGGGTTTGAATCTTGCAAATGGAAAGTATGTGTTTTACTGTTGGTGGGGTTAGTGTGTGTGCACAATGATGGGGTGGGATGTGGCTTTTGCCACATGGGGCTATGCACTGCAGGGTGGTCATTACCCTTAACAAGCAGTGATGTTGATAGCACCCTATACAAACAAAACTACAAAACAGAAGGTGGTGGTACTGATAACACATGTAAGGTAACACTTCTTCAAGTAATGTCCACAAAACGGAGTAGGATAATAAAACAATTCTTTTATTCTATACAGACAACATGACAACAGACAACTAACTGCCAGTACTCAGTATAGTGTTACATGCTACTGTAACACGCACATGTACCCGAATATACCTAGATAGTGTTCTGAAGCCTGAATGTGGCAAGTGTGTGGATGTGGGATGTGTCTGTGTGTGCATTTCCGTATGGGAAACATGTTTGCTGTGGCAATCAGGGTACTACAGTACCTGATGCACATTACATCTTCCAACTGATGAGGTTGCCTGCACCCTGTGAGTACAGGTAGAGAAGGGATGCCAGTAGTAAACAACATAGTGCACTTCTGAAATGTGTACCTGTCATGTATCAACAGCTACTCATGTAGGGTGATAAATAATGGGAATGGCAGGTGAGCGTGTGCATGTGTGTGGGTAGCAGGGTGTGTATAAATGCATGTGTGACAGAACAGATACATGTAGCTGAATCTACATAACAGCACAAGATGCGCATTGCCATAGTCAATGTTAGCATGTGATGGTGTGCAGCTGGTACACTTTGTTAAGTAGTATGGGTGCAGATAACAATTGAGGACATTCATACAGTTACTGCAGCAGGACTGATGGGATATACACACATTTATACTGCAACACACAACAGTTACCAACATGTTACTACTTATACACATCTATGTAGTCACCCTGTGCATCAGCAACGTGTTTACCTTTACCTGCACCGATGTTGTAGTATGCAGGAGGTGGCACAGTGTCATCATATGCACAGGGTGTGGGTTAGGTATGCCCAAGCCGCCACTGGTAACACCAATTGACATGTGTGTGTATGTGTGTTTGTGAGGGGCAGCAGTACAGGGTGGACCGTTGTTGGTGCAGTGTGTGTGTGTATGTGTTTGCCCTAGGTGTTAGGTTTCTGCATGTGTGTAAGCACGCACACAGTCCCACATAATGGCTGCCATGTACAGGGTTTTGTGGACAGCCACAGACTGCACCTGTCAGGTCATCCAGATCAGTGTCTGTGGGCACGGACACGGTACCTGTGCCTGGCAGGGTGCTACCGCCGTATCCGTACTAACCCAGACTGGGTACTGTCATCGGAAGCAGGGGTGTGTTGACTGGACACAGTTCCCTGTTGGGACTGTCCAGAGCCACGTGCACGTGGTCTCCTGGGGCGTCTGGATGACAGCACAGACCCAGCATTGCTGGGGCTGGTGCTGGCACTTGAGGCGCGCGAGGGGGCCCGTTGTCGCCCGCGGCCACTGCCAGCTGGTGCTCTTGCTGGCATACGGCCACGCCGACGCCGCAAACGCACACCATCGCCCTGGCCCATGGACATCTGGTTGTGGAACAGCTGTTGTATGCCCCCACAACGCCTCTCAATGACATCTGTGAAGTTACGGATAGCATTCGCAACATCATGCATGCCGCCTGTCATGGCTATGCGACATGCTCTCAGCTCCCTCAGACCCTGTCTGGTGTACCTTTCCATACGTGCCTGTGCCTGCATGACAGTTCTAAACATAGTGGAGGTTGACATACCTCCTTGGGCACGTCGGCCAGAGGCAGTACGGCCACGGATGCCCCCACGAGAACCCATGGGCGACTGTCTGCGTGGTACCATTGGAGGCCTCTGCACATGGCTGCCTTGTGAGGATGCATGTACCACAGGTACCACATTACCCTGATCTATGCCCACTGCTGACTGTCCATCACCTAGGGACAATGGTGATAAAGGATGTAACGGCAGGATGACTGTGCGCATTGACGGGGTGAAAGCTGTGTAATGTCAATTGGCTGACCAATGGCGGACCCAGACACACCTTCCTGCACCATTACAGACATTTCATCATCATCAGTACCTGGGGCACAAGATTCAGGTTCCCTGCTGCAGGTCACCAGAGCAGCACCAGAACCTACGGGAGGAAAACATGGAACACAGATTACAGTCTCAATACATATTTGAAAGAGATGCACTTCAATACTAATGCACACATTCAGAAATGGACACATGCACTCATGGACACTAACACACATGCACACTTGGGCACAGGCACACTTGCACACATGCACACCCCACAGTAAACACACACATCAGTACCGTGTTACACTACTCAATTTACTACCTGTCAATTACAGTTATTGTGAACACAGTCACCAGCATGTCTACTACAGAGTTACACTACTCTTCCTAGTTTTATAAATTGTTTTACAGATACTGTTAAAAAGACTCACCAGCATGTATGGCCTGCCTCGTTGCTACATGGGAGGGACCTGGAAGTGTGAAGAGAGTAATGTCAGTGGGCACATGTGTGCCATTTGTTTTGCACATGATACAGTACAGTAGTACACTAGTTCCCTTATACACATCAGCTGCACATCATGTCTGTATATATATCATGATGACTTTTCCTCACTTCCCTTCTTGACTCCTGCCTCTTCCATATCATTGTATCTGTCATACTCCTTCTACTTCTCTACCCTTCTGAGCCCTAACTATTATGTATATGGCTTTTGCCTTATTGCATAACCATTATGCTTTAGGTAGGATTGCTTTGAAACCAACGGTACATTGTGTATGACTCTAAACTGTTTGACTTCCTTACATGTATGTTGATTTGATTAACAGGCTGGTGTACAATTCTATTATGTTGGCTGTCTGTATTGACAACTTGTCTGTCTGCCTTTATTACGCTATGTGTGGAGCTTTTCTCCACAGGCCTCTACTGAAAATGAAGTTATATCCAGCTAGACTATCTGGGTCAACAAATGTAAAAGTAATAACAATAAATGAATATGGCATCTTACCTGCACGCCGCTGTCTTGTTGCTGTGTGGACCCAACCTCCATCAGGATGCATGGTTGTTGCTGTTGTTCTGGGGCTGGTTCCACAACACTTAGCAGTAGCCCCTCCTGTCTGGTGAGGGGGGGATGTGTGGCCACCCCCCCACCTGTGGCAACCTGTTGCCTGCGGATATCTGCAGCACGCTGGCGGACATTTCTTATCAAATCACTGCAGTGATGTCTCACCTGCTCATATGTCCTATCATGCATGCCAACATCATTTATCCTGCTAACAAGGTTAAGCCACAGTGCAGACCTCTCCTGCTGATTCTGGGTGGTGCGTGAGAACAGGATGGCATAGTCACGCACCAGGCTCTGGTGGATCACGCCATCCTCTGCAGCAGAGTAGGCAGGATTCCTTTTAGGTGCCATGTCTATCTGGAAAGGTACACAAACAGGTTATCAGCATAGTATCTCAACAATACATGGTACACATTCTATACAGGGAGTGTTAACTTCTACTTATTACTGATTGGTTAAAACCTGATTACAGTGTAGCTATCATTCTATGTCATTTGTACTAAGTACTTGGCCTTCAGACCGGTTGTTTTACATTAGGGCGGTTGGTGGCAAGCACTGTGGTGGCAGGACACATATCTTTCATCCATTGAAGTTGGGAACTGCTGATTGTGGGCCCAGTGTACAAGTGTATTACTTCTGGTATGGGCAGTTGGCCTTCAGGCCAGTTATTTAACATTAACGAGGTTTGTGGTCTGCACTCATGTGTGACAATAGACTGTACTCTGCCATTCATAGCTGGGGACATCTGGTTTCAGGTTTATAGTGCCTGCATATCTGAGCTGTATCTTACTGACATTGCTACACCTTGTTTGTTGTAGCAAACACTACATCCAGGCCTCCTGGATCTACCTTTGTTTATATGCTTGTTATCTGTTAGCTTGTTATTTCACTGGTATGCTACTTCCACATAGTACACATCTTCTCAACACATCTGTGACTCACTACTGTTATCTGCATTGCTTACTGTACGTATTTCCATGTTACACATGACAGCAAGTGACTGCTTGTCATTGTTGCATTTACTTCATTGTGACACATTGCACTTAGGTTACCTGGCATTTGCTCACTGACACTTTTATATCAGTCAGCAGTTGTAGGTAATGTCAGTACACCCTCACTCCCCACTGGACCTTGTTTTCAATCATTAGTGATTACAGAGTTCACAATAGTATTCTAGCATGTCCAGAGGTCAGTTGTCAGTTCCCTCCCAGTCCAGCTGGTGAGTGTGGTACTCCAGAGACAATGTTAGAACAGTTGTATGTACACAGACAACCCTCCTCCTAACAACAAATTCAAACTCATGTGAGTGATGCAACCATATACCAGACTGGAGGCTAGGCTCTGTCTACTCAATACCGCCATAACCAGTCACGTGGCAAAGGGGATCACTCACTACACTTCCAGTCTCACGAGACCTACCACAACAGCAGACCTAACACATGATCACACATGATCATACTTGTAGGCTCAGACCACAGCTCTGCCTATGCAGCAGAGACCTCCTAAGCAGACATCCAGGCAACCACTACCACATAAACGAACATGTGCAACACATATCACACAAAGCCAATGTGCTGAACACTCACAGCCATTAACAGTTAACAACACACCTCATACACCTGTACTAGGTGCCTCTATCATCAGGCACACTCACATCATGTTCAACAGGCTTAACGAGGTGAGGGTCACGGTGTGCAGCCTGTCAGGCACTATGACCTGCCACATAACACAAACACTCAGGTAACCCCAAGGCAGGTACAGGTATGACTCAGTCAATGTCCATGCTGCTGTGAATGGCCTGACACATTCCTCCCTGGACTACATGACATGAGACATTACAGAGCTCTCTGAGCACGAGCCGAGACAGTTTGACCCTGACCTTTAGTAGCATCCTACCCTCACCTAGAACGATGCCACAATATCAAGGCGCGATGATCCCTTCCAACAATTGACTGACATACTGGTGTCATTCACAGGTGTGCCAATGCCTGCCATCTTGGGGTGGTATGCTTTGCTAGGGACAGCTTGCACCTGTCACCACAGTCCTATTGACATTTGGCAGAGCCTCCTGCTACACCCATAGTGCCTGTATTAGGCAAGGCTCATAAGGCAAACCCACATCCATTTGTATCACAAAGGATGAGGAAATAAGAGTGATGCTACTCAAGACCCAAGGATGCACGCACCCAAAACCCTACCTAGCATTCTGGACATCGATATCTGTGCAGTAACATGAACCTGTTTCAGGTTTCACAGGAGCACACCAGTACTACCACGTTATAGCTGTTACCATTCTTGTCGGCCCCAACACTTGAACAAGGGAGGGGAGTATCAGTATTCAATGCAGATTCCCACGCCTCCACATTGGTGGCACAGTACAACATAGGTGTTAGGCCATTGAGTACAGAAGACGAGTTGGGGACCTGGGGAAGAAACATGGTAGCGGTCTGTCATTTGTCTACCACATGGCCAACGTGGATTGACAGACATGTTATATAGCCCAGCTAATCATGACTGATTCACATGTATGGCAGGGAGGTCATTGTGCCTCTGTACTCATCCATCATCAGGCCTATAATTGCATACAATGCACCTTTTGGGATGTACCTAACCAGACACCTACAGCAACTGGTACAGGACAACAGTACATCATCAAGGGGATGCAATGGCTCACACAGATGTCATATTCTGCCCAGGTAAAGTGAATCCAGCTGGACTCAGTGGCATACTGCCTGTTCAGAGGCAATCTGTGCGTGCCATATACAGCCATGTCCTACCTAGCAGTAATGAACGTGATGCACCTCAGGCAATCAGAGTCCCATACAGCCACATGCTCAGAAGAGCTGGACCTCAGCACTGACATACATGGACATGCTGGAGGGGCATATTCCTAACCGAGAGGCTCCCTTCACTCTGTAATGAGCTCACACTACTGGTTAGGCAGAGTCCTCATTGACTCTCTTCCATAGGAATCTGGATGAGTGGATGGAGATCATAGTTGTACCCCAGGTATCACTTCTATGTCGCTGTTAGACAGAGGCACAGTATACTAAAGTCGGACAAGGGCATAGCAGCATAACTTGTGATTGGGTGGCAAAAGACAAACACATTCTACTAGGCTTACCAATGCCCTAGGGCAAATAGCCTAGTCTGAACCTATGAACTGTTCATTCTCAACTGTTCGAGCTCATTACAGAGTGAAGGGAGCCTCTCGGTTAGGATTTGCCCCTCCAGCATGTCCATGTATGTTCTATTCAGTCGCTTGCTCAGAGGTGACCTTTGCCTAACATACAAGGCCATGTCAAACCCAGATTTGATGAATATGCTTCACCTCAAAATATCTAGCTCCATCAGAGCCACAAGGGCGGGAGACTTAAACCTCGACACGGCTATTAATAGGACATGCTGGAGGGATAGATTCATCACCCAAAGACTCCCTATGCTGTGGAACAAAATCACGGTATATGTGAGGCAGAGCAACTCGCTGGCCTTGTTCAAGAGAAATCTTGACCAATGGATGGGAGATCGCAGATATACCCCAGGGATTACCTCAGTGTCACTGCTCGACAGAGGCACAGCAAAATAATGGGTATGGTTCCCCATACTAAAGGGGTGGCGTAAGCCACAAAACGATGGGCTGGGCTTGTAAATGCCCTTGGGCAGATAGCCTAGTATGAACCTATGAACATGTGTGTACTGCTATAGTACTTCTGCCATATGTTGCATGTGTGTGTGTTGTGGGGATGCACAGGTAATGGGCAGATACGCCTGCACAGGTGACACGCCTGACACATTCTGGGTGTTCATCCATACATACTGGATGTGTGCTGCCATCCAACCCTGTGATGTGGACACACATTACTCAGCCTGGATATACATATCCGAACAACACCACAAGCACAGTACACTACCTTGCTATGTATGCATGTTATTACACAGTTATTCAGTAGTTATGACAGTGATGCTATGCATGCAGACCACTGGGCCAGTGGAAGCCACAACACACACCGCCAGCACCTTTGCATATGCTTACCACAGACATCCCACATACTGCATGTACTGTGCACACAGTTATCTAACCCAGAACAACTGCACACCACTTATTAATCCTGTCCAGTGGACTACAGATACAGGCATATTGTATAACAATAGTAGGAGGCTACTGCAGCACAGGGCATATTCACATGACGGAAGGCATCTGTTGTCTGCAGTGTTAAGTGGCTTCACATTCACCAAATGCACAGATATTGGCAACATTGTTGCAGACAGTTTAGGTGCAGGTACCCCCATTGTCCTACACACGTGTTATTAGTTATCCCAGATGACTGTAACCTCCCTATCCTCTCACATGTCCAGGTGAGAGCCACCCTCATCATTGCAGAACACATATCATCACTGTTACGAAATGGTATCCCTGGATGTGTGCTACATTCACCCCTGGAGGACATAGCACCACATGACAGACTGATATTAATCCCTGGCCATACTACAGGATATGTACCTGAACAGTGCCATACATACACAGTGGTCCCACACCAATGAGGAGGAACCTCTACTGACCCTGGGAACTACTGCATCATATGCACAACTGGCCTTGTGTTCTAAGCTATGGAAGTGTTAGTTATGGCCCACATGTACAACAATATTACATATGTTTATATTTCATGACTATCTACACACAACCTATCTCATGCACATACCTATAGATAGTGAACTATGATACATTTGAGGTGTCACAGTATACACAGGATTAACCTGCTACTTTGCATTACCTGTGTTTGTGGCAGCTGTTGCTGTGCCAGTGGTGCTGCTTGCTGCTTGCTCCTTGCTGCTTGCTGCTGATTTTGCTGCTGGCAGTCCTAATATTTGTTTTCTTTTTGTTGTTTGGTTGTTTTCTCTGTCTCTCTCTCTCTCTCTCTTTATCCGTAGTGTTTGTGCAATGAATGTATTGCGTGAGTGTAGTGTGGGAACTCAAAGCTTTTGTAGGTATCTGCATAGGTCCATGTGATGGCCTCTGCACCAATTGTAAGGCAGCATTTGCTAATTGCAAGCAGCTGGGTGTGTACTGATTGCATGTCTCACTGTGATTTCAGGACACTGCTATAAAAGGGTATGTGAGATAGGCGTTGCCCTTTCAGATTTTAGGGCGTGGACCATGCTGGTATGCTGTTGACAGTGTTCTGTGAGTGTGAAGGTTAGTACATCTCCCATGCTTCATGCTGTGTTGTAGATTCAGGTTGCTGCATTTATCTTGCCTGTTCCCTGTAGTGAGTGTGTATGCATACTGACACCTACAACTATATGTCATATGTATTGCTATATAAATATATATATATATCTGTGTACATATACATACTTTCATATATGTACATTAGCTGACATTATTGGGTACAAGCTAACAATTAGCAGGGCTGTTTCTGTTAACACTACACTAGTATGGGAACCCAGTAATTGTGACTATAAAAGTCTGCCTGACATGCTTTGGGTAGTAGACATACTATATTGCCTTTATCTTCATTCCTACTATTACATGTTCCACGTATTTAGCACTATATTCCTGTATGAGAGTCATGTCTTAGTGGTAGGTCATACAGACTAGTGTTACAATGGTCTTGTGGTAGGGCCTACTAGTATGCTCATATTCTGCTTTTGAGTTGAGTATAGGGCCTATCAATCACAGTGCTGGAGGCACCTTTAAGCAGTTAAAGGGCTTAGTAGGTCTCACAGGAGCCAGGCTGTGTTGCAGATTCTGGTTGCTGCATATATCTTCACTGTTTCCTGTAGTGAGTGTGTATGGCTACTGAGACCTACAACTATATTTCATATGTATTAATATATATTTATATATATGTATGTGTAGATATACATACCTTCACATATGTTCATTACCTTACATTATTATGTACAAGCTAACAGGTAGCAGGGCTGTTTCTGTTCACACTGAACTAGTATGGGAATCCAGTAATTTGGCCATTAAAACTCTACCTGACATGCTTTGGATAGTACATCTCCTATATTACCTTTATACTGATTCCTACTATTACATGTTATATTTATTTTAGCAGTGTGTTCTTCCAAAGCAGGCATGGCTTAGTGGTAGGTCAAACAGACTAATGTTACCTAGGTCCTGGGTTCGAGACTGACAGTGGGAATTTTTTACTTTGCAAACTTTCCAACTGAGTACAGGACCTGTCAATCAAATAGCTGAGGCCACCTGTAAGCAGTTAGAAGGGTAAGTAGGTCACACAGGGGTCAGGCTGTGTTGCAGATTCAGGTTGCTGCAATTATGTTAACTTTTTCCTGTAGTGAGTGTGTATGGCTACTGAGACCTACGATTATATTTCATATGTATTAATATATATTTATATATATGTATGTGTAGATATACATACCTTCACATATGTACATTACCTTACATTATTATGTACAAGCTAACAGGTAGCAGTGCTGTTTCTGTTCACACTGAACTAGTATGGGAATCCAGTAATTTGGCCATTACAACTCTACCTGACATGCTTTGGATAGTACATCTCCTATATTGCCTTTATACTGATTCCTACTATTACATGTTATATTTATTTTAGCACTGTGTTCTTGTAAAGCAGGCATGGCTTAGTGGTAGGTCATACAGACTAATGTTACCAAGGTCCTGGGTTCGAGACTGACAGTGGGAATTTATTTTTCTTAGCAAACTTTCAAACTGAGTACAGGACCTGTCAATCAAAGTGCCATAAAGGCACTTTTAAGCACTTTAAACCAGGTCTGCGCTCGTTTGCGCGGAGCTCACTGGCGGTGAGCTCCGCTAACACAAGCGCACACCCGCACTAATTTCTTTGAAAGAAAAGAAAAAGGGGTGACAGGAAAGTGGTGAAAAGGGGTCACAAAGAGGGTAAGACAGTAGGGAAAGAAGCGTGGGATTTGCAGGAAGGGTGTAGGTAAGGCCCATATATGCCCATGTCTTTTGCAGCAACAGCTGTATATTTCTATGTATTTTGGTGAGACATTTGAAACCTTCCACCTCTGAGAGAGGTGTCAGGACAACATTAATATTTGTTGTACAGCCAATTGTAATTAACAGTTTAGATGTCCAGCGGACATGTGTGTGACATGGACAGCTATGTATGGGGCGTAATTTTTTTGTGGGACAGAGTGCCCTTTTTTTTTTTTTTACAGGTGAGAGTGGTATACCAGGTGAAGGAAGTCGGTAAAGCTGGGGAGGTAGGTTGGGTTGGTTAACAGACAAGACAGACAAGACGCATACAGGGACGGTGTATGACACACGTGGGGGGGTTACACAATTGACGGGGACGGAGGTTGGGATATCCGAGATGCACGAGCCCACAGATGACAACAGTGGAACTGATATCCCCACCCATAGGCAGTTGCCACTGTTCCTTCACAGCCCAGGACAGGGCTGTGCTGGGGCTGTGTAGGCAGGGCAACGGCCGGGCCGTTAGCTGTGCCACACGAGCCTCGAGCTGGCGTAGGGGCCCAAGAACAGAGTCTTGGATCTCCCTTCGCACCACCGACCGGACACCTTGGAGGGTGAGTGGACGAACCCCTCCGGCCACACTTGCAGAGGGGGGACAGGCCCCACCCCCTGCAGCGCTCCCACCGGAAGGTGGCACAGGGCCACCGGAGGGGGGTCCGGCCTGGCCACTAGTGCCAGGTGCAGTCGCCAGCTGAGGTGGGAGAGGTGGGTCCGCTGGGACCTGCCTTCCCAAGCGTTCTAGGTTTGTGAGTAGTTATGTTAGTTTGGGTTGGTGGCATTTTATTACATTCAGATTAGTTGTAACAGCATGCATTGGTATTCCCATCAAACAAACACCCAGATATGAACACCATTGAACAAGGGGCATATCAATATCACATGCATTATTTGAACAGCAAAACACGGTCAAACGACATGCAGGGTTGATTAATGGCAACAGGCCATCAGATTTGCAGGTATGAACAGGGCACATGCACAAACAGACATGCATATATGTTTGAAACGGACAAATGTCCATGATTAATGAAATGTTCACATACCATTATTTAGTGGATGTTGTTATATGGAATTATAGGGTTGGGTGGGGATAGAAAGTGATGACACATTCATATGTTACACATTGATTCACATTTCTAATAGGTACACAATTAAGTTGAGGCTGATGTTTCAAAATAATCTTTATTTTACTGTCATGCTACACCTGTTACACATACATCACTATCCTACTTATTTTGAATTTGATCAGATACATCATCCTGCTACACTTTGATGACAGGACAGGGGACAACTATGGCTGTTTAGTCTGTCAGATAATCATTCATTCTATCTGCAAATTGTTTACTGTTATCACCATATACAGATTTTGAGCTAGACATTCCAGATTCAGACACACTGAAATCAGTTTGGGATGTTAATTTGTACTTCCCACATGCATTTAGTTCTGTAGAAACACACTGAGGCTTATATATTCAGGGGTTATTACTACTTTATTTATTCATACATGAGCCTTTCTGTCACTCTCACACATTCTGCAACTTCACAGTTCAGGTTGGTACTTCTAGGCTTTGTTCACATATTAGACCTGTGGTGATTCAAACACTTTCCAACAGCCTCACTTCTGTCATGATTCAGCATTTCAACAGGGATATATCTCACATGTGACTACCTCAGATTCTGAAGCTGTACTCTTGAGACTACTGCAGGTTACAGTATATTTAATTAATGATGGGACATCTGTATTACAGCACTGTTTAATTCTATCAATTATATTTCCAGTTACACTTGCATACTGATGAACTTGTTGCAGCCATACCTGCAGACTTTCAATTCCTGCTTGCACATTATATTACTTTTAATCAATACACTGCACTGTTCTGATACATGGTACATAATAATATTTATTTACAAGTACTGGGTGGGGTTACTAACCTGCATGGTGGCGCAGCCGCACCAGCCTCCACCCGTGCATCTCACGATCCATCGCGTGGACACCCGCAGCTGCAATACAAAGGGAATAATATTGACTACACATCTCCATGGTATCAGCTAGTTGAAATCCTTACATACATGAGTAAAATGTGACTTACTCAGTGGTGGGGCGTTGGGCATTTGCCGGGCCTCCTGGATCCAACGGTTCAATTGGTCCTGCTTGCGTCTCTTCAGGTCCGCATGGTGGTGACGGACCTGCTCACCAGTGCGTGGAATGCCAGTAGCACTGGTCAGATCACGAGCCAACTGGTCCCACGCCTCTGCCCTATATGCTCCCCATGAGACCTGGCCCTGCATGAGTTGGGCCTCGTGATTATGGACAAGGAGCCAGACCATGTATCTGGACTCCTCAACGCCCCAACGCTGTGCTCGAAAGCAACTGCCCTCACCTACTCCACTCATGCTGACTGCAAGTCTGTTCTACAATCAGTTATGCTGTGTATTCCCGCCTATGGGGCTTATATATGCCGCTTTTCCCGCACATTTCTCTGATTGGCCGTTTTGGAATTGTATCTACTTCACTGAAAATGCTTTCTCATGCTCCATTCTGGGTTTTATCCCATATATATGCTATTTCTGCATTTCTAGGTATTGCTGTCATGGCTTGGTGGTTTAGTTCCTTGACTCTAGTGCATGGTATCCTGGGTTCGAATCTGGCAACTGATTTTTCATTTTCCTGACAGGAATGAGTTGAGGACCTGTCAATCAAACATGCCAAAAGCACTTTTAAGCACTTTAAACCTGGTCTGCGCCGCTTATGCGGAGGTAACGCGCGCACTGGCAGTTAGCTTGTGGGAGCGCGGCGCAAACGGTGTGCGCTGGGATAAATCCTAATTGGCTACTGACACACATGTTAAGCTAATTGCACACAGTTTCAGTCTGTCTAACTGCAGCTTGGCAACGGGCACGCAGTTTGCAGCTTTTGAAACACTACTCAGCTACGGGCACTCTGTCTCACAGCAGCTTAGCTATCAGTACATTTCTGACTATTTTTATTATTATGTTACTTCAAAATATATGCTCTATTTCATTCCATTTTACAAAAGGGAATACATTTACATTTGTACAATACTGTCAGGGGGCTTTTTAGTGCTTATTTACAAAAAAAAAAAAAAAAGGTTGTTGTAGGGGCTCGAACCCTGCCTGCCTACTCTTAGGCTGGCAACTCTACCGCTAAGCTATTATTTCTTGGCTTGCTTTGCATATTTAGTTCTTATATCCTTTTCCACTAACTGCTGACTGTGATTGCGCTAGTAGCACACCCACATTAGCGCACACAGTAGCAAACATTTTCGGGTTTAGCAAAAAAAAAAGGATTTAATTTAATTTTATGACATCTCTTCACTTTATACACTAATGGCCAGTCGGGGCATGTGTTGTATAGTGTGTTTATTCACATTTTCATGGCCTTTCTTGTGGCTGTTTACTTTCAGCCATTCTAGTCTTCCGGGGGCGTGTCTGCTTGCAGGGCTTAGCCTACAGACACGCTTCTACTCTCTTACACGGACCGTGTAAGAGTTACTAGTGTGATTCAGCATGCCTCATGCACCTCATGCATATGCATGACATGCTGACATCACACAGTTTAACTGCAGCCTCCGTGTAAGAGTTATAACTCTTACACGGAGGCTTCCTAAATCTGGCCCCATGTTTTACTAGTTCCATATATGGTATGATAGCAGACATCAGGAAAAGCAATTTTAGCAAGTAATATGGAAAACCAAGGGATGTCTCTGCACAGTCAACAAACCATATTTTTCCTCACATCATTCTGAGAGAGAATTCATGTATTTGTTTACACTGCTGTATTAGCAAATGCTTGTCTATTTATTAAGAATAATTTTAGTTTATTCAATGTTATATTAACCAAAACAGATCAAAGAATAAAGGACTACTAATCCTGTAAAGGTAGGGTGGAGGCAGGCACTGTAAAACTGCCAGGCACTCATTTATCAAACCTGATGACTAGCTGCTCTGAAGAATGATTACTTTGCAAAAAGGTGCATTCATTAAAAAATAAGTATAACATAAACAATAACATAGAATTGTTGGAATTGATTTTCTGTACACAGTTGCACAGATTCACCATTTAGAAGTATAGAGTAACATTTTAGGACTTAGAACCCAGAAAGATAAATTCCTCCAAACTATTAAGTATGGCATGACAGTCTTAACTCACAAGGGTAATGAAAGTTGTAGTCAAAGTAAAAAATTTGAAATGTAACAAAATTAAATTGATGGTTTCTCATATTTCTAAACATTATTTGTATTAAACCACTTTCTGACATAGCCATCAACTGTTATTCTCTTACAAAAGTGTCTCACATCTATTTTCTTTCAACAATAGTAAGCTATAATAATTATTCTTAAAACAACAGGTAAAACAGCTGCCATGAATAAGTCAGAAGTCATATATATAGACAATAGTCAAAATGTACACAAACTCACGAACTAGTGCATTTTGTGTAGATCCAAAAATGACTGTAACTGTTAAAAGAATAAATACAACATTTTAAAAGATAACCCAGAAGATGACAGAGTGGAGCCACATGTTTTAGAGGAAAATGGACTGAATGTACCAACAATTGTTCACAAGAGGAAAGAGTTTTTATTGCCAAAACTGAAAAAACTACAGTAAGAAGTGTTTACAGTTCTAAATGTCTTTTTACTGCATTAAATTACATAGTATTTCATTATAGGATAGTATTCACATAAGTGCATATGATACAATGAATAATATATACATACATAATATTCAAACTTAGTTATCACTATCTAAAGAGACCTCATTATATGTGCCTCCTTCCCAAGAACCTAAAAGCTTATTCTACCAGACCCACTCTCATGTTCTTTGATTTCAAGCTTCTTACCAACTGTTTGGTATTCCCTGGAGTGGATATCACTACAATTCTGGCAAACCTCATACCCCCCACCCCACCACCCCCCAGTGCCATAAATCTCTCCTTCACTATTTTCATCCATCTGTCATCTGAAGACTGTGACAAATTTCCCGCATTATTTTTTACTAGTTTATCCCTCAACAAGTCTAAATGCTTTACCTGCAGAGAGCCCGTCATCGTAATTGGATCTGGCCTTTGACACCATCCATTTAATTGCCCTCAGACTTTATTTAACCATTCCATGATTTTTCCCATTCATCCTCTGACAATAGTTGATACCCTGAAGGCTTGATGCCCTTCCAGCCTGACTGCCTGAGACATGCAAGCACAGGCCATAGAAGCATCTGTTTCTTAGGCATGGGGCCTTGACCTGTAGACTGATGAACAGTTTTCTTAGGTTTTAAAGGAGTTTTAAGCTTAGCATAAGATTTAATGGTTTGTGTAGTCAGTCTGAAGACACCTTCTGCAACCGAAGGTGTTTCCCCTGCACCGGTGTCTAAATCTGCTCCGGTGTCGGTAGATGGCTGCGTCGGCCTAGTAGACTCTGCTTGGGAGTCGGCAGCTGTCTGGGATTCCAGCTCTGTGGTCATCAGCAGCTGCATAGGTGCCTCACTGAAAACCGAAGAACCAGCGACAGGCCCAGCTGAGGCCTCGGGGTCTGGCTTATTCCTAGGCTGATTGTCCTTATCCTTGCATTTTTTATGAATTGCGGTTGTCGGCTGCTCTGACGGCATGATATAATTGAATTTCCTACCAAAGTAATGCCATGCAAAGTCAAAACGTTTGATAGTGCGTTTATTAAACCTAGCACAAAACTGACAACCTGTGATGTCGTGGTCTGGGCCTAGGCAAGGAATACAATAGGAATGGAAGTCCTTATGAGGTATTTGCTTCCCACAAGAAATGCAATTATTAACTTTTTCTGACATTGGACTGAGGCAAGAAAATGTTCCCCAATGGGGTACTTAGCTTTATTGAAGACTTCGGACTGAAATTCAAATCAAAAATCTCAGGTGTTGGCCGACTGGCACTTGCGAACTGCTTCTGCTTCAGGCACCATGCAGCAAGAAAGACTAAAGAAAATGGCGTTGGATGCCTCTTATATACCCCTGATGCACTGACGTCAGGGAAGAAGTGACAGCAACTGATGCCGGACTAAGACTTTGGAATTCGGGCCGACTGCGGGACCGCCTGATGGCAGGATAACCCAAGTGTGATGACTGCAGCAGGGTAACACGATGAACATCTTTATGTTGCTTGCACAGCGCCATATGAATTTGTTGCCAAGATCCAGTATAGCCTCACCCAGTATAACCTCCGCCAATTCGCCATATATGATTCTTTGAATATCATGTCTTCTCTCACTGATCTTTCTGCTCATTCCACAAAATGAAACAAAAACTTTCAGTGATGCGCTGATGAGCAGCAATTAACAGGCATCACATGAGATGTGTCAGTTAACCTTGAAAGCACCATAGCATTATTATAAATTGTTAATAAAAGATTAAAAAAAAACCTTGAAAGCACCATCTGTTGTGGAAGGCAGATTATCAAGCAGTCAAAATGCTTTTGCTATTGTTATTGATCTGGGTGAAAGGCTTAACAATTATATGGGCCTCTGATTCAAATGTTCCTTTTCACAGAACACTGTCCCTGCTTTATCTTACATGACAGTAATATGCCTTCCCAAAAGTTCTCACTGAAATGTCCTTGCAAGTCGATTGCCTCTCCCTCCCAACCTAAAAAGAGTGATAAAAAGTCATCAAGTCTAAGCTTCTCTGCCATTGAAATTCACATTCATTGAAACAGCATTGAAGCCCACATTCAAAGAAAATACATCTGGCCAGTGGCAGATAAAGATTAACTTTGGGCTGTTTTCAAATTATAGGCCCCTTGCACAGGAAGCATACATGTGTTCTTTGATACACCTTCCTGATTGTATTAAATTATATTCCTTGTATAATACAGTACAGTTGTAAATTTATTGTTTTGAACATTTTTCCAGTAAACAATGAAATAAAATACATGCAGAAATAATGACAAAACTGCCCAATTCAGAACATTTCTATCATAAAAGTCTACTCAAACTTCTACAATCCACCAGTATCAGTAAATATGCACAATCGCTGCAAAAGTAAAAGTCATCTAAATAATTCCACATTAAAGAGATCTGTAACTAATGAAGAGGTTGCTGCTAGCAAACAACTTTACATTATATTGTTTCATCTACAAATAAAGTGCCTGTTGCTCTTGAGAAATAAATTGCCTATGTTACATTTAAAAAAATGATAAGCTAGTAATATTGCAATAGGGAATGGATGGCAAACTGATAACAGGTTCATCGTTACTAGGTATCTCCACCAAAGAGAACATTCTCAGGACTGCAGCATCGACCCCTTTTAAAAGGACCACACAGTACGGTATCAGCAATGCATCTATATACTGTAGGAGTATAACCCACAGCCTTCTGCATCAAAAGCACATGCACAACTTGTTGTGCTATTAACAATACAAACAGAACCGGCATAAGCAGCACTAAACTCTCTTCAAGCTCTCATCTCCTTGTAAAATCTACTTAACACTCAACTATATCTCTCAACTTTGAAGCACAAGAAATCTGGAAAAAGCTAAATTTATTGAGGGGGGGCAAAAGCCCAAAAACTAGGGACACCTTTTAAACATTGCTTGTATAATCTTTGAAAGTTGCTAGAATAAAATGCCATGTTACAACCATGTGTTTCACTGCCAAGCCTTGGACCCAGGACCCTGTGCACTATAGTCAGAGCAATATGCCACTATGCCAAATCAGCTGTTTCTTAAAAGATGGGTACACTGAATTCAGTTCTCACCATAGCTCTTATCTGTTAGCACAAAAAAAAAACCTAGACAAAGCCAGCGATGGGGGAATATAGCCCCCAAAATAGGGACACATTTCAAATATTGATCTTATAAACAGAAAATTGCTAGAATAAAAGGTTTTGTGTTACCATGTACTTTCTGAAGAATATGAAGTCTAAAATTCAAATGCCTGTCATTATTTTCCAGAAAACCACATATTTTATGAGGAACGAAACAGAATAGAAATATGAAGCAAAAATGTCATAAGTGGTGGTGGGTAGAGAATTCACGCTCTTGCTACCCACTCCCGAGGTACAGGGATTATGTCTAGCCACCACCAGGTATATTTCCTGAGTTTGTCTAGCCACTGGGGGTATTTCACATACACAACCTGACTTAATTCCCTTCCTGCAGCAGCTCGATTCCATTCCACTTAATTCACACACACTGCTTTGTTAATTCAAACATCCTACCTGAGCTTAATTCCCTTCCTGCAGCAGCTCAATTCCATTCCATTTAATTTAAACATCCTACCATTCCAATGTGCATTTCAAAAGCCCTGTGAGACAACAGCAAAGTCCTTGTCCCCATGAGAGCAGGCTCCAGCCTGCAGATGTTGCAGTCTGATCCTCTTCCAGTCTATGCAGTTTTAACTGCATAGACTTCTGGGATCACTGTACAGAGAATGGCTGTCTTCCTATCCAGACTGGTTCACAAGCAGTCTTGATTCCTGTGCGCATGCGTGATGTTCTGGGAACGACAATCACATATGTGTGGAAGTCCTGGACTATTATTTTGTTTTTCATTTCTTTTCTTTTTTTCATTTCGTTTTTTTTTTCATGTTTGTTTTATTTTCAGGGGGGGGGGGGCTGCAGTCCTGTAGTCTAATAGCATGTGCCACCCCTGTCTACATGCATTAGAGTATTTGAAGTACCACTGGATATTAATTTTGGCAACCTTGATTACTCTTCTATTCAAAATGAACATCTATTTTCTATTTAGCTATTAGCAGTCCTCAATCTAGTCTCTCTTATTTATCTACCGCCTTTGATTTTTCCAATACCTTGTAAATTCCAAAATACCTGTTAGTATGTTTTTTTATCTTATAATCCCTATTATCTTGCATATTGCTTGTTATCCAAATCCTGCTTTACAGCATCTGTGTCATCAATTTCCATGCAAACACATTTTTATCTACCTGCCCTTCAACACAGCACCTCATTCCTTCCCCTATCTGTATATCAGTCTTTTTAATGTCATCTCACATAAAATCAATACTTGCTACTTTTTTATATTTAATCAGTTCCTTTTTCTTTCTCTTCAGTGTCATACGGACATTTTTTTCCAGCAGCTTTTGTACACATCCTTCTTTTTCCTTCCCTTCTTGTCATATCCTGCTTTTTCCATCAGCCTGTCATTCCAGGCTCCTTTTATTGCTTACCACCAGACATCCCACTGTACCATTTCTCTTTTTTTCTACCAGTGCCCCCAAATCATATTGTTAATCAAGTACATGTGTTCTACATCAACCTTCCATAATTCCTGCTGTCCTTGTTCCATCTCAGCAGTACAAGTTGGTGATCTAACAAGCTTTGTTCTCCTTTTTCTTAATACTACACTTCTACTACAATTCCATCGTTGACTGGGGAGCAATAAAATCTTATGGTCTGCTTATCATTTTTGTCCTTATTTGCCTCTGTGCAACTCCACACATTAAATACTCTATCCACTTCTTTAGCATCTCCTGCATCAAACTGACCAAGTGCTTCCTTTGGCATTGCTCACACCTCGCTCATCTTAATTGTAGTTGTGTGCAGCATCACCTCCACATATCTACCCTCTTTAGACTCTCCTAAATAGAAGTATTACATCATAGAGTCCTACAGTTCATCAGTTTTTGGTTCACTGAGCTTGAAACTAGACAAAATGAAACCACTAAATGCCACCATTCAGCTCAGATAAGGGAGAAAAATAGTCCTACTGCCTGCCACTACAGAACCTATGTTAATTGCTTTTTGACTGTGTTAGCAGTAGATGTGCTTTTGAAAAATTGCAGCTTGATTTATTTAAACTCAACAAAATTAAATAGATCCTTCCATCCCATAATAATCCATGGAGTAAATAACAACCCTTCCTTTTCCAAAAATAATACATCCTTACACTTTTCTTCCTTGTCCATGTTCTTTCCTCCTCTCCAGTTTCTTATTTGCTGCTAAACAACACCCATCCTTAGATCGATGTCTTGTGTGCCAGTGAAAGGTACACCAATAATGTCCACCGTAGACTAAATGTTGTCTCTAATGCATCTAAATCCTGCCATATTGTTCATGAAAACTTAACCTTCCTTTTCTTCCTAGACTGGGACACAGTCATCTTTACAGACCCACTGCACCTCCCGTAAAGTGCTTCTTTTTTGCTTTGTTGTCTTGACTTGATTTCTCTATGACCCTTCCATTCCTCTTCCTTCATTCACATCCCTCCACCTCCTTCTGTCCTGCTTTCCTCCCAACCTTCATTTCATTCCTTTATATACCTTCCATTCTGAACTAACCTGAGTGCTAATAATTTTCTCACCACCCCAGTAATGGATACTTAATCTCTATCTGCCCTATCTTAACATGCAACAGAGCACAACCTACTGCTTTTCCAATCCTATACGCCAAGCCTTTAAAATTCTTCTTCTGTTTCTCCTTTCTGCTTGTACAGCACACTGCTGTGGTCCGTTACTATCCTGAGTTGACTACTTTTCCTGTATGTGGTAGAGAAACACAAGCAGCGATGGTGCTTCCCTTTATCACCACTCTATCCCGCTGAAAAATGACCAGGCCTCAGATTAGCCTGTCTACATTTGTGTGCCTATTTTCAAACTAATGCTATCTTGCTTATTGTCCATACCATCTGCCTTTCCCAAAAGCATCTGAGAAAACAAACATTTCTGAGAGTGAGAGGCAGAATGCATTTAATCTCATTAATGAATTTTGTTTGTAGTCCCTTCATTATAGCATACATCAGCCTTCCCAATATCCACTCCTTAGAAACCAGACTTAGTGTAACATTCATCTTAATACTACTCCCAATGTGCAGCTTTTACCACACAAATATTTGCTCTCAGTCCACACTTTAATATTTGTTTCATCTCTTTAACGACATACTTTCATGTCTTCTCATTAGCTTCCTTCAGTTTCTTTTGGTTAACAAATTTCCTGATCTTTCTTCTTCCTCTTTATAAAATTACTAAACACATGCACATAAACAGGCATGAAACTAACAGGGGAAGAAAACAATGGAAAAAAACAGCATTCTTCTCTCCTCTGATAAATTATAACATCGTTTGTCAGATCATACTAGCATCAACCACCTTCTCCGACTTACCTTTATTAGACAGGACTTGCCTCACTTCAAGGTTTGATATTTTTCTTCTGACTACTTTGTATCTTAAAACTTCCATGTAGACCCTTCACCTCCATCAAACAGAAACAACACCCATTCAGGTATCATTAAGCACTTTTACATTAGGCAAAAGCATGTGGCCTGCTCAAATAAATAGTCTTCTCACCTCAGTTATATATGTTAAGCAGAGACAAATCATAAAACAAAGCCTTTATTTGAAAATACTACTTGTTGCATAACTTTTAAATCCACAGCACTATGCTAACATGTTCATGGTCATAGTCAAAAGAATGTATATGCAATATAATATTCCATTATTTTTGTAGTTTGATAACAGTGACATCTTTATAAACATTTGAATAAAAACAACTGAAGCATTTGTTTTTTCTTCAAAATTCACATATTTCTGGGTATACTTTTTGGATATCATTCTGATATGCTCCACAGACATGGTGTTTAAAAGAGTGTATTCCAGCAAATAAAGCCACACGCACTTCTTTACTCGCAAGTTTTGCACATCGACCATGTTTAATTAAATCCTTGCAACCAAGTAACTACATCACATGATATAGATATAACACAAGCAAAAGTAACATTCAGGGCATAAATGTAGATTTTAAAGCTAGTCTGATGAATGGAGATACAAATCATGTACTTTAAGACAAGCTTTGGAATTGACATCTACTGATACATCTTTATTCTATAAATGTAATGTAATCAGGAAAAACAGGAGATGAGCAGATGTATTGTTTTGTCATCAAGCTTGCTACATTCTAAGAAACATTCTGTAATATTTTTAAATGAAATGGCATTTGTTTATGGAAAGCATTCACTGGAAATGTTTTAACATCTAAGACCTTTTTCTTTTAAAAAGTGATTTAACATATGGAATTGTCAATTTTTAGGATCCATTTTATTCAAAATTAGACTAACCTAGTTGAGCATTTCCCTCTTCTAGGTGCAGTGCTTGTCAGTTTGTTTTGAAATGAAATACAGGTTAACTGAAAAATCTTGGCTTTTGAAGATTGTTTTACTTGTTGTTATAGTTGTTATGCACCCAAATGGTATATTGGCCAAACAGATTAAGTTAAAAGTATGTATTCAAGAACATGTCAGGGATGTTGCAAATACTAATCATTTCACTTCACCTCTTCAGCGTATGAAAGAAGTGCATTCTGGACAATTAGTAGAGTTTACATCCAGAGTTTTAATTTAGTGAACTAATTATTTTGCATTATTAACCTTCTTCTTCTATCAGCTTTTCCCAGTTACGGGTCACCACAGCAGATCTCTGTTCTCTCATGACTGGCAGTGGAGTTTTACAGTGTCGAGTTGCCAGCCCGGCGCCCAAACTTCCACAGAAGGTACACACACACACACACACACTCATTCCTATGGCCGATTTAGTATGTCCAATCCACCTACAGCATGTCTTTGGGATGTAGGAGTAAACCGGATCACCTGGAGGAAACCCATTCAACCCACAGGGAGGACATGCAGACACCGCACAGAAGGCACACCAGCCAAGGATCAAACCGGAGAACCTCTTGCAGTGAGGTGGCAATGCTAACCGCTGCACCACCATGGCCGCCTATTTTGCATTATTAACCTGGTAAACAAAATTGGTCCTAAACTCTATACCATTTAGTCATGACCTGGAATAAATGGCAACGGCAAACTTATAGCAGTATATATGTGAATAAGAACTTATAGTATAAATACACATAGCTATTAGCTCTCCTAGTAGGTATACCACATTGCTCTCATAGTGGACATGTTTTAAAAGCATGGTGAAAATTTACATATGACACTGTCTGCCTTCAGGTCTTAATATGGAGATTCCCTGGTGACATTTGATATGAATTTTTTATTTACTTTTTACTTGTCAGTTGCTCCAAGTTGTACTTTTTAATGTTTATTTAGAAAGGTATTATATACCAACATTATTAACCTATGACCTATCTAGGGCTTAGGCATCATCTAATTAGTGAGCTCTTTTGTTTTCTTATGACAGATTAGTGAGCTCAAAGTGTTGTATCTGAAGTTATTACATAGTAGCAATTACACTGTTAATTGAATAACTCCATATTTTGTTATTTAAAAGTTTGCAAGGCAGTGTTCTCATTTTATCTGGAGAAGGCTTCTTTCTGAAATGCTAAATATTTTGAGTTATGCAGTAAATAGCTTTTTCCTATAAAAGTGCTTGTTTGATTGCCAGTCTAATTTTTTATTTTTATTTTGACTAAAAATGTCAAATAAATGCACTTTTGATAGCAGAACCTTAAAAACAGAAAAGTACAGCAGAACGTGGCATGTTTACCCTGCCATGAACAACACATCAAGGTGAGTAATCTTGTACAGCATAGTCTTACCTTGTACTGAAGAACATAGACTCATATGTACTAACTAGGCTATTGTTCTGTGAGGAGCTTAAGAAGGTTAGTCCTGTATTCCCATTGTAATTACTGGCTCTTGTATTTTGCAATATGCATCTTCAAAGAAGGACTGCCCAAACATATGTTAGGTACTAACATATTTCCTCTATCCATGAGGGTCATTGGAGCCAAGCAAGGGGTGAATTTCCCATTATCCAACCAATTTGCCCAAGTTATGTTTGAAAAGAGTAAGGGGGAAGCTGATTTCACAGAAGTAATATTCCCTGTGATACATACATATAAATCCAGAATGTTCCCTTAATCTTGTAAGAAATATTTAGGTCACTTGAGTGGTGTTTCTGATACCAGTATACTTTTGAATGTGGAACAGGTCTGACAGAACAGGGAATGCTGAGGCTTATACACAAGGCATGATGTCAAGTCTCGGTAGCCATTATGATACAGAGAAGAGAAGGAAGGTTTTAAGATGATGTGCATATTTTTTAAGATACAAACCCTTGATTTTGTAAGTGAAAAAGCAATGTGATCATTCCAGCTTGGTTATTTGAACAGATACACACTGAAAGGGGCATTATACTCAATAAATAGCCTAATGATTACCGAATAGAGATGAATAATAACATCTCTGGATCTGGACATTGTTCCTTTCTATATAAGCTGTGCAATAAAAAAGCAATTTCTTATAACAGCACTGGTAGAGTTTTTAGTAGAATCAAGAACACAAGTTGTCATTATAAAAGGAATAATTAGTAGAACATATAAAATATTGCATGATAACTACAAGAATCAATCAGAGGAGGTTAGACAGTATTAGGAAGAGAAACTGGATAAGCAATTCACAAAGAAACAATGGGAGGATGTATGTATGTCTCCCAAATATGCAACAAAATCTAGAAGATTTAGGATTTTTGCCTGGAAAGGTTTGTACAGATATTTCTATACCCCAGGTAGACTCCAGAGAATTTTTCCTTAGTCAGACAGCAAATGTTGGAGGTGTCATGGGGAAAAAAGAGGTAACTAGGAACATATTTTCTGGGAGTGCGGTGAATTGGCAGACTTTAAGGATTGCCTGTGGGATGTACTGTCAGAGATGCTGGGTGGGCAGATTGATCTGATGAAGGAGATGATTTTTCTGAGCTATGATACAGAATCAGAATTGCCTAGGCATGGTAAGGCCTTGCTGTGTCTAATAATGGTGGCTACCAAAAAAAGCAATTGATAGAAAATGGAAATCAAAATCTAAACCAACTGTACTGGAAATAATGAATATAGTAACAGAGATTAAACAATTGGAATTTAGATCTTTAGAAAAGGGTAGGAGCAAACTACACAGGAAAAAATGGGAATTGGGGGAACGATACATACAAGGGAGGAATGAGGTTTAAAAGGCATCAGGACTTAAGTGAGCTATGTAGTGTTTGACTGAAAAAAACTGGGTAGATTATAAGTGATGTACAATGTTTGCAACTGAGAGTGTGTCAGTATGGCTTGTGATGTAAAATGCTTGCGACTAGGATTGTACCGGTGTGGTTTGTTTTCATTTCTATAAATGTATGCTTGCCTATGTAGTAACTGATTTTTAATAAAGATGTTTCTTGTTTCTTCGTTTACCAAAAAAAATAAATAAATAAAAGACAGGAATTGAATAATTTATGTAATGTTACTTAGGTTATATAATATATATAGCAATATATGTGAAATAAAATGTTTGTCATGTTAATTATAGTCTGACTACTTTTATATGAATGTAAATTTGCCTATGTCACAAGTGATAATTCAGTTAAGGTGTTTGGAAAAAATAAAGACTTCCTTACAACAGCGGATACATCATGATCAAAGGACAGTTCATTGTCAGCATTACTTCCCAGACCTCTAACTATAGGATCAGATTTCAAGGTGGTGTTTTTAATGTGGCAGTTACAAAGTGAATCACGCTGAAGGATATGATTATAGATTTCTTGATATTTACGTTCAGTGCATGGTTTTGGCACCAACTACTTGTTTGGGATAAGTCTATTCATAAGATCATGGTGTCCTCTAGAGAGTTTAGGATGGAATCATGTGTCATTCTGAGAAGTACAATATGAATCAATCTGGCAGGAGATGGTAGACATCTCTAACTGCATTACCAGGGATGGCCTGCATCTATCTTCCCAAGGTTTTCTTATTTGTGCTAAATCTTTATCCACTCCATATTGCCTTGTTTAAGAAATGTCAGTCTTCTAAAACTTCCAACATAACAAAAGAGATTCGGTATAGCATAAATGTATTTCTTCTCAACATAAGGAACTTTATCAAAAATCCACTACATGCATTCACAACTATCCATGGACAACATTGATATACACATTGTCATAGAGACTTGGTTCATCATCAATGAAACAACATCATCTGTGCAATGTTTCAATGGGTACCACACATACATGGCCACCACATTGGAGCAAGGCATTAAATGTGGAGGTACTTCCATATTCCTAACAACAAAAAATCACTTGTTAGACAATATAACTACCTGGTACTCTTGCATGTCCAAGTTACTATTAACAAAACGTCTTATAAAACCATAGCTAACTATAGGACCACTTTAGCCCATACTCTTTGCTCCCCACCAATTGTAACTTCCTCGTTGGTCAAATATGACTATAAATTCGCATTTGCCTATAAATAAGCATTTTCCTGAAGCCGGAAACATCTTCCAGTGTCTCAGTAGTCAGATATAATGCAAAGGCCAATCTTCTTAAACTGAGAAGTGACCTGCTTAAATTCAGCATCTCTTTTCATCTTGCCAACCTCATTGTTTATGCAGAATTCTTCATCAATAAATTCTATGTACATGTAAATAGCTGCATTCTGCCCCCCTCAAAAGAAGATACAATGTCAAGTTAAAAATAACCCCCTACAGGCAAACACTGATATAAGTAGCCTCTATTAAAAAAAAAACTCATTGCATGCAAACATAAATTTAACTCTCAAGTTGGCAATGACACTCATACTAAATATAAAATTGGAACTCTGTACCTTGATCAAATCAGTCAAAGCCAGATATTAGGTAAAATAGATACTCAGGTGAAGGATAGCCATAAAGCCTTCTTTAGAAATCTCAGAAACAATGCTCAACACTGCATAGAGCTAATAGTAAAGAATATCCCATACTCAGACCCAGAGGGCATAGCACGTTTATTAGCAGACAAATTTAGTTCAAACTCTACCCCCCCCCTTATAATCCCATATCACATACCTCCATATTCACCCCTTCTCAAAATCTCCAGAAAATAAGTCCTCATGGCAGTATCCAGTGCCTAGAGAACTACTTCTGTGAGGCTGTATAGCATATCAGGCAACCTACTGGTTAGTCTGAAAAATGACTTGTCAAAACCCCTACAGTGGTTATTCAATATCAGCCTCCAAAATGTTCATGCTGGATGAATGGAGGGCAGCAACAGTCATTCAACTGCACAAAGGGGATGTTTCAATGGACCCAGGTAGCTACAGTCCCATAAACCTAACCAGCCTCATCTACAAGGATATGAAAAGGATCATTATGGAATTAATAAATAAAAACATAGTTCATTTATAAATTCTAGCCCCCAAGCCACTTCAGGTTCATTGAAGGCAGATCCTGCTTGCTCAACCTGGTTGACTTTTTCAAGAAGATCAATGAAGCAATGGATAAGGTCAAATCAGTTCATACCACATAGCCAAACCTTGCAAAGACATTCAACTGCATCCCACGCTCAGACATCATAGATAAATTATCTTGGGTAAATATAAATCCCTTTATAATGGTTTGCATAACAAACTGGATCAAAAAAGAATCCAAAATATTATATTGGGTGGCTCTACCTCCTCCAACAGATCCAACACTAGCTCTGTATCCCATGGTTCTGTCTTTGGGCCACTCCCCTTTGCCATTTACTTCTCTGTGGTCAAAACAATTATTAAGGATACATGCAGTTGATTGTAAAGGTGGTGCTAACATAAACTCCTCAGAGAAATCCAAAATCCTCCAAAAGAGTTTTTCTCAAATAGCTGGTGCGAAAAATATAGACTAAAACTAAATTGCAAAAAATTAATAGCTGTATCCTTTGGCTAGTGTGATTTTCCTTGTCACTTTTACATTGACAATACACCTCTGAAACTTGATTCTGTAGTCAGAGATCTAGAAGCCTGTGTTGACAACAAACTGTACTTATCTCACCATACATCCACTACTGAAAGCAGAACTTATATCTAACAGTATAGCTTTCAGGTCCATGGATGTAATTATTCCACTATACTCAGCTCTCATCAGGCTGATGACTGAATATAACAGCTTATTTGGTAAGTAACTTTCTAAACACTTGTCACAGCTGGAGGGACCACATTGCTTTTTCTTTAAAAAAAAAAAAGGTCTAAATCACTAAAACAATGCAATGTTTTTTCCTCCATCTCAAGTATCATACAGGCTACTAAGGAGTGATCTCTTCCTCATCTATAGAGCTTCAATATACACTATCCTGTCAAACCTATAACAAATTCACTGAATGGTAGTCTGAACACCCACTCAAGGAATCATAATCACTTTTGCAATATAAATAGGAGGATTAAGCAATAACCGATGACGTTGGTGTGGTATATTTAAAATTTATCAATTGAAGGTTGTGTTTAATCACGAGGGCAAACCCAAGTGATTAAATAAAGCCAACCACTGGTAAATCTTCAATATACCATACCACAGAGTCAGTTATTGCTATTATACAATGACATTATTTAAGAAAAAAAATACTTACTTTTCTTAAATAATGTCTTTGTATAATGCATCCATGGTGCACTTCCATGTTTTTCCGGTATCCTGGGGCTTTGTCTGATGCACTGCACATGCATATGGGACTCGTGTTCCCAGTACAGCAGTACTGTGCAAAGGAAGCAATGGAGAAAAAAAGGTCTCTGTTGTTCCTTTTTTCTTTACTTTTTTGTAATAAAAAAAAAATGTTTCGGACAGTTTAGGGGCAGGAGAGAGACAAAATGGAGGAAATACAAGGAAAATCAGGTACCTGTCTTTAGTTTTAAATAAAGTACCTGATTTGCCGAGTATTTCCTCCGTCCTGTCTCTCTGGTATGTCCACAGTCTTAATTTTGGATTTTGTTTTTGTTAAAAAAATAAAATAAAAGTTACAGTATATACCAATGGAAAAAAGTCTGGGTGGCCAGACATTTTTCCATTAGTATATGCTTGGATTTACAACAGGCACGCTGATTAGGCTGACCAATCATCATGCTTGTTTTGGATTATTAATGGCCAGTCATTATATAATGAGATATATATCACAGAGAATAATTCTTCTATACAACTGTCTTCTACAGTTTTTCACTCCATGTAAAGTGAAGCATTTTCCTTACTCTATTCAAACATAATTTGAATGAATGGATGGCATAATTCAAATGCACACCTGATTTATCACCATGTCATTCATGGATTGGAGCAACAAGTAAATATCTCAAAATATCCTAGTTCTGCCCACCTCAGGGATTTCCATACAAAAAAAAATATAAGGGCTAAACACTGTGAAGGTAATGTAAAGCTAGGAGTTTTAAGATTCTCATGGATTAGTAGCCCAGCAAGTACCTATAACTTATAATGGAGGAGCTATCCAAAATATTTACAGTGAGCAGTCACCATGCATTGAGGGCAACCCAGATGACCTGAGTTCAATTAGCAGCTCAGTTTCTGGAGGAGCTTGATACAGGAATTGGCTTGAGTGGTTTACTTAAACTTGTTCTTCTGAGGAGGAGTGACAAAGGTGAGATGCATGCTCAAGCACACTGCTGCAATTGATCCTTATTGGAGAATGGGACTGCATAGGGGGCACTGGACGAGTCACATGCTGTGGCATTAATGATATGCCACAGTGTCCATTGCATGCCAATGTCTTGGGCAATACATGCACGTGCATGAGTATGGGGTAGACCTTAAGAGGAATGCTACCCGAGGTTTCTTTGATCTGCTCACTGGTGCTGAATATGGTTAGAAAAAGCCCATGAAGGACCATTGCTTTTAGTAGACCAATGGATGAAAGAGAGGTACTGGGAACAGTTGATATTCAGTGGAGTGGGAGCCAAACTGGGGTAAGAAATGTTCATAGCAAAACACAAAAACATAAGCAATGATATTTAGCAACATCCCTTTGTGGTACAGGACTGAGCAAATGTAAATTACAAAATGGTGAGTCTGTTACCATCATTGTCAAATAATTTAGTTAGAAAAAAAATGAGGGCAGAAAAAGTGTCTCCTCATATTATAGCCAAATGTCCCCAGGTGAAACAAAAAGTTTTGTCTGGCTTTTCACTGTTGCCAGCATTGATTCCAAGACTTTACTTCTAATGGATTTTACATTAAAATCATGATTTCTTTCTATCATTGATTGCTATGCAGTCTGTCTTCAGTTGTCTGCCAGTCTGACCCTACCATGAAAAAATATTTAGCAAAGATGCTCAAAAAAGATAATGAACTGGTACACAACACAATTAGAATACAGTTATTACAGATCATATTTTAAATATGTTTTCTCTTCTGCACTGAAATATTTGGCCTACAAAAGTAACTATTTTTACCCCATGTGTGAGGGTTACAAGTAAAGAATAAAAAAAAAGGAAGCATGCTAGAGGAAGAATATAAAGAAATCACCCAGAAATATTCTAACAAATAATAAAAATTTCTCTCCGTATAAAAACTGTAGGCATTTTTTTTTACAAATCATAATGGCAGACATATAAATTATCATTGATATGTCAAAATGCTTTTGCACAATGTCACAAAAATGCGCAGTGACACAATAAACAATGCAACTAACACAAAAGCCAAGCTGCACTAAATGTGGGCATGTGCTTGAACGTTTTTGAAAAGATGTGTCTTAGGTAACCACTTTTGTCTTCTCTGACACATTTGGATTGCTAAAGCTAGTCTCCTTATCTCTCATGAGGTTTGGGTACATCAAGGTTGAAACAGGAGGACAATGTCCTTGGGAGACCACCAACATGATTAAACAAGAAAGACCTTGGTCAAATTGCTAATCATTTCCATAAAACTATTTAGAGAAACATTCATTTTAAAACACTACCAAACATATTTAAATTAGTTTTGTAAGTACAGTGGTTCATAACTATGTATCTGATGTATGTCATCTACAGTTCTGTCAAGGAAAATGAACTGATTTTACTTGTTATAAACATTATTTTTTTCTCTTTTACATTTTCATTAATGTGACACTGTGTTTTGTTTTGATATATATGTCTTATGAGTTCAAATGTTATTATATCACAGTGAAGATATCCTATAATGATCACAAAAGAAAGCAAATGTGTCTGTGTAGTAACATAGTACAGTCCGTCAATGAGACCTGAAAATACAGAAACATAAATGTTAAGAAGTGTTTAAGAAAAGCCAGTTTCAAGTCAGACAGGGGAATTTGTAATTACATCTGATAAATGCAAAATGTATCATGTCAGCTGTTCAAAAATGAACTTTCACATACCAATCAATTAGAATATAATATAATCAAGGCCAAAAATTTGACTCTTATGAAAATTCATTAGCATGAGTTAAGTGAGCCCTGGCCTACAGTCTGAACAAGTGGATAACAAAAGCAAATGCTCTTAATATACTTGGCAGGTAGGTACTCGATGAGCATGGAAACAAGAAAGCAGATTCCCCAGAGCAAAAATTAAAGTTCTTGAGAAGACAAATCCTGACGTAGTTCCAAAATGCATGCACAAACTACATTTTGAAGCTACCGTAAGGAAATGGGCATCCCGAGAAAATAGAAACGTCTCCACACTTCACTACATCTTCATTACTGAAGTAAATATTTATGCTACTGATTAAAGTAATTGTAGCTTGACAATGAACTGAGGATGCTACTCTGCTGCCGTTTAATTATCATGTTAATGAAATAAGATTCTGATTCCTCAAAACTGTCAAATCAAATGAATGCATGTGACACATATTATTTAACTAAATCCTCAAGCATTTCTTAATGTCAGGATTATGCGTCCTGTTGTAGCTGCATACAACAACAAAGGAATTGAATGATTTTCAAAGAATGAGTCTTTTCTAATGGTGCCATGTGATTTTGAAAATGAAAGTAATCTTGTGTATAGTAAATCATCATGTGTATGTAGAATGCAGGTTATGTTGCTGTTCGGTATTTGAAGTAATGTTTACTTAGATTGTTTTGCAATTGTTTACCATGAAAGTTCAGATGGGATGACTATTGTACACCTTTTCAGCATAGGCCTGGGTAGAAACATTCCACAGTTAGATTACAAGCAACAGAGACAACAGTTAGTTATAGATAATATAATTAACATAATTTTAGCATACAGATAATAAGCATAGATTTAAAACTTTGTTAGAAAAATAACAAAACATCTCAACATTTAAGAATAACTGATAATATGATATAAGATGGGTAACAGAAGAAAGTATTAGACAGATAAGGAAGTAGAAAGGTTAAGGTTACATTGACAGCTGGGGAGATTGAGTGCCAGGTAGTGCAATGGTAATAAATGGGAGGTAATGGTGAAAGGAAAAAAAGAGAAAGTGGATGTTAATGCTAGTCAGGAGAATTACAGGAGCATAAATGGAAATTTAAGAGATGTTCTTTAGTGGAGATGCATGGTATTCAAGATTTTAGCACAAAGTTGTCATAGTCTGAGTCACCAGCAAAATTAGCAGATCTGAAGTTTTTGAGATGAGGTTAAATAGCAGATCTTAAAGGTCTATTGGGGGAGTAGTAGTGGATCGTATCTTATAGGTCAGGGCAGTTTTTAGGTTTGCAGAAAGGATAATGTACAATGATTAGTTGAGAGTAGATAATCTGGTTTGGAGGTTCTAACCATCTAATTTCTTTTAGGGTACAAGAGTGGTGAGAGAAGGATGGAAGGTTAGAGGTAAATTTATCTGTTTTGTTGTAGCATGTGTTTAGTTTACTGTTTAAGTCTTACATTAGTAAGGATGGGGATATGTAAAGCAGGTTGTATGTTTTTTCTGAAGGTATTATTAAGGTAGCATTTGGAATGACACAAGGTTCCTATTTTTTTAATTGCATAAGTTATATGGTGGATAAAGTTGAGGTTCTCATTAAAAGGGATACCTAGCTGTTTAGTTTGTGATAGTTCTAGTGGAGTTTTGTTTTTTGATGTCATGTTGAAGGTGTGCTTTTGCTGAATAGAATTTTTCATCTTAAAAAGTATAACTTTAGTTTTGTTTGGGTTGAGAAATAGTTTTGAGTCGGATAGCCAGGTCTTCATAGAAGAGAAGCATCTTGTGTGGTTTTTTTTCAAGTAAAGAAATGGTGGTAGCAGAGCAGATGAGGGTAGAATCGTCCACATATTAAATGACTGAGGCATTTTTGGTGGCAGAGTTAAGTGAGTTAGCATATATGCTGAAGAGAAGTGGATCAAGAACGGAACTGTGTGCTACACCTACACAGGCAGGAAGGAAGGAGGAATATGTCTGCTGTCTTTTGACAGCCTGTAGTTTGTCAGAGAGATAGTTACGAAATCATGATAGAGCAAACTGACAGATATATAAGGAGGCTAGTTCTGTTAGTAGACTGATGAGGCACCATGTCAAGTGCTTTGGACAGGTCTAGAAAGACAGAGGAAATGAGGTGATCATTGTCAAAATGATTTAGCTGAGCACATGTATTAGAATACTTTCCAATGAATTACATATTTTTTTTCAGTAATCTACAACAGGGAGTCAGTAGTGTCAGGTTTACCCATGGTTCTCATGATTTGATCATGAGAAGGAAACCTGTGTGATGAAAAAATAAAAAAACATGGATAAACCAGGCATTTCATGCACACAGTAGTGATTATATATGTTAGGCATGATAATAGTAACAACAAAACAACAACAACAATAATAATAATAATAATAATAATAATATTATTATTATTATTATTATTATTATTATTATTATTATTATTATTATTATTATACAACCCTCCATTAATATTCAAAGACATGCACGCTAATTGGTAAGCGTGCATGTTGTAAATCAGAGTTATAGTAATTAAAAAAGGTCCAGTGGCCCGGACTTTTCCCATTACTATAACTCTTTTTTTACAGCAATGGAGAACGCAAGATCTCCATTGCTTCACACTGTCTCGCTATGTTAAATGAGTTTAACATAGCGAGACAGCTTTAAAAAAAGCAATGGAGATCTTGCTTTCTCCGTTGATTTTGCCCACAGCTCTGATTTACTACGTAGGCATACACATACGCAGTACATCAGAACTGCTGCAGAATACCAGACAGCTGCGGAAGGGCAGCAAGGAGGCATTATCACACCAAATGTGGGTAAATCCAGCATTACCCACACCCAGGCGTGGGTTATTGATATATTGTTATTATTATTATTATTATTATTATTATTATTATTAACATTGTCATTGCTGTTTTCTAATAATGCCATTGTTCCTTAGGATGTCTTATTCTCGTAGTCTTTTTCTGATATTTTTCATAGCAGGGGATGACTTCCAATGCAAACATTTTCTTTTATGACTAAGGGGTGTGCTTGCCCCTAATATTCTACAGACCTCTGATGTACCTGCATGTATTTCTCTTTCTTTGTCATGTCTGCCTCTGCCCTTCGGAAGGTTTGAAATGTATTTTTAACCAAGCTGCTCTATGCATTTGTTTTCTCTACTTAACACAATGAAAAATTTGGAGGCTGTAACTTTTTGTTTTTAAAAGTTGCAACTTATGAAACTGCTACTGTAGATGATGCTGTATTAATATATTGGTATACTAAAAGCTTTTTCCAATTTGTATAGATAGATAAATAGATAGATAGATAAATGATCTGCTGTTTGAAACATTTGACTGAGTAGCAATTATTTTGCAGTGATACACTGTTTGTAAACTGGACAGATTATTTCTTGTGATGGCAAAGGATTTTAATTTATGTATTTGTGCATTACAGTTTCCTAGGTAGGCATGTGAATTTTTATGCTCATGTGAAAGATCTTTATTTGCAACTATGCAAAGTCAGAATTTTACATGTTTTTTTGTCATGATCATGAGAAATTAAATATTTTCCTGTCATTGGCTTACAATATGACTTAGTTATTGGTATTATAATGAAATACATTACAGCTCCCATATAACTGCTAAAAATACTTTTTAATAATACAATAAATGTTTTCATGCAAACATTGCAAACACTGAATGCTTTCTGCAGCATTCATACTTCTACATGTCTTATTTCATATGGCAATTCATGAAGGTCTTGGAAAGTCCATGAGTCATCGGACATCAGCGTGAGTACAGTTCTTAACAAATACGATTATTTCAAGATATATAGGTTGCAATAATGAATAAAAATTACAGACATGGGATGATACGTTTACTGTTTTAGCTTCACCAAGTAGAAGACAGAGTAATAAATCATCATAATATGTTGCACATTAACCATATATCACCACTCAGATTTTTATTAGGCATGTTCACTGTTTACAGGTGAAACCAAAAGCAAACAAAAACATTTTGTAGAAAATACCAACATGGAATTCACATGCATAAGCATTACATTCTGGAAGGGTGCTAAATTCTTACTTTCTGTTTTTTTTCAAACAGTTTTTTTAACATAAGTGAGGAGATACAGCAATACACTAACATAAAAGATGAGGAAACTGAAGTGGGATTGGATTAATAATGTACTTGATGCCAGTTCTACAGCCTGAGTCTGTGATATACATAGGAAGCCTGTGATATACATAATAAGTAGCAAATAAAAGGTAAAGGCAGGTAAGATATTTATATTTAAAACTAAAGAACTGAATGGTTTTGCTAGAAATGAGCAGTAAACCACAGTAGTGGTAATGCAAAGTTATCTACTTGGTATTTAAAAGCAGAATAGACATTTAAATAGAAGTGTACCAGTACTAGTATGCAACATGGTGATATTTTATTAAAGGAAAGCATGGGAAATGTTTATTGTCAAGTTTATCTATTAAAAGTGATATAGTGGGGTGCATGGTGAAATACATAACAACAAATTAAGTATTATTATGGAAATGTAGGATTATTTAAGTAAACATACTACCTATCAGAGAGGACTGGATACAGTGGCATAAAGAGTGAGCTGGTCCATGAGTAAATTCTAGAGTACAACATTTTTTGATAATGGAAGATATGCGTTCTCCAAACCTCCTACTGCTTTTTTATGAAAATCATTAGAGTTTAACAAAGTTATGAGAATAAAGTGAACAATTATTGATTTAAGTGACACTGAGGAAAGCAGGTTATTCTTTCATCTTTTTGAATATGTTTCTTGATGCTTTAGCTACTATGGATAAGATGTGAAAACCACATACATAAAAATATTTTGCATCCAATTTAAATAATTTAGTAAAATGCAGTGATACAAAAACCTTCAGAAAGACAGGTTTTCTTTAAATAATTTGACGGAATGCTTGACAAACATATTTTCAGGAAGCTTTCTTCGAAGTGAAATTAAATAGTAAAATGGATAGTAAAGGAATGAAAAATGGGAGAAAGCAGTCATATAATATGAATTTACAGATAAAAAACTGAACTATAGAATGGTAAATTGAAAAATGTCATTTTTAAAGTGGAGAGTTGTTATTCAATTACGGTACGAATAATTAAATGTTCTAGCTTCAGATTAGAATTGGGATTATAATGATGCTGACATTGCTAGAATAATGAAAGCCTGAGGTGATAGCTATGTCAGCTGGCAAGTGGTTATGAAGTGAAAAAAACTATATGGAAATGATGTGGATGAAGCATTCTAAGATACATTTCTTTGTAGAATGCTATTCCAATTATTGGTAAAAAGAAATAGAAAATAATGGAAGCTGTAAGATAGTAAGTAATTTAGAAGTAACAATAAACATGAATGATGATAACAATGGATTTTTACAAAGATACAAAACGTAAAATGCAGCAACAATGTTTTCTAAACAAGAACTTAATAAAACACTGAGTGTGAACTAAAAAGTACATTGTTTTTTTTGTAGAGAGCAGATTAACCTATGAAGTGTGACTCTGTCCAGTAAAACTTAGAAATAAAATATTTTTGATGGAAACTGATGTTTATTGGATAGTAATTGGAGGATTAAGTAGCCAAATGAAAAGGAGAATGACTTAATGCAGGGTATAAGAAGATAGGGGCTACTGATGTCACAGCTGTAAATGAAACACCTGTGGATAGCAACCAAGAATCAGACTAGGAGGTTAAATGAGAAACAAGGCAGCAGTCTGTGCTGTAACAAATATAAGGATTACAAATGAATTAATTACTGCTAATTAAGAAAGATTTGAAGGGATAGAATATAATAAATATATTAGAGGAGTTGTAAGGTAGATTGCGTGAATGAGAATATTTTAGTATATATTAACAAAGGCTAAAAAATGCTACAGAAATGTAATGATAAATATGACTCTTTGATGAGTTCACAAAAAAGGCAATAAAATAGAGGTTTGTCTTCTTGAAACATAATAAAAGTTTGTCTTCTTCAACCTTTATTTAGGGGTAGGGTCACTAGCATAAAATGTTTAATAAGACAAGGAAAAGAGAATAAAAATGATTAACAAGTGCCAGTATGAAAAAACTGTGGAAAATAATTAACACAAAAAACAAAAAAAAAACACTAGAAGGGCCATTATTTGATCCGATGTTGACTGTTGACATGATGATTTAATGACAGTTTTGAAGAATTTATTGGTCAGAATGTTTCAGTTAAGGAAAAAGATCCCATGTGTGATGATTGAACTTAAGATGTGCTGTCAGTGATTCATGTAAAACGCATACCTTTGTTATGAAGAACTTTTGTGACAGCTGGGGAATTAAGAATACTACAGTGATTCTGCTTGATGAGGGCATTTAGATAAAAGCAGGTGGATATCCTACCATAATAAAGACAAGATTTCTGCTTGTACCACAGGGGTACTAAGCTTAGATGCTGACATGGAGGCAGAAGACAGTGACAGAGGACATGTGGCAGTGGATGAGGCAGCCAAGTGCTTATCAGTTTATCATTCTGTCCTGGAGAGAAGTTATGAGATAATCAGAGTTTTCTTATTCAGAACAGATGGCAAGGATGATATGCACAGCTAAATGATATCAGATAAAAAATAATGTGACATGAGGCTATCTTTAGATACAAAAGTATTCCATAACATGCATTATTCCCTGTTCATCTCATCTGTCAGCTTTATCATTGAGATGGATGTAAGAGAAATATATCCCTGCTGATAAAAGTTTAAGCTTAGTTTATTAACTCACCTAAGCCTAAAATGCCTTTTTTGTAAACTTCCATTTCACACCCATACCTTTTTTATGGTGTCCAGAATGTATTTGAGTGTGTTTTATTTTAACTAAGCAACTTACTAATTAGTAATATGCAGTATTTAAAGGGTATGGAGATATTAACAACATGAGACTAAGTTAGTCTATGATGTTCTGCAGTGGAGAAATTAATCTTTCTTTTGATATTTTTCCCATGCGATTAATAGATGAAAATGAGGCTAGTGTTCAAGGAACAAACAATTCTATTGATTTATTTGGATATAAAGGTACAGATATGGTTGAAGAGGGAATACTTGATGCCTGTTCTATGTGATTATTTAAAGGATGTGGGGATAATGAGATGGTGAAACAACCCCCAGTTATGACAGCCACACTGGATTTAATATTTTTACTACAGTAATTTAAAAATAGATTAAAGTTTTTTTTATTTATTTGAGTTTTTACATTTGTCCCTACTCAAAAAATAGATATGACAGAAGTTCTTTTGGATTTGAAAATGTATGTTAGGAAATTAAATTTTGTGGTTCTATTCCAAGCCAATGGAGATAAAAATGTTAATAGTTAAACTGAGTTTAAAAGGAAATGCACATTCAATCCCCATTTACAACCTGTTTTAAAAATGGTTGAAAAGGTATATGGGAAAGATTAAGAATATATTTTGCTGTTAGAGGCAACATTTTTGTCATAACCTCAGTAAAGAGGAAAGACAATTCTTGTTATATCTTGAAAATAGTTTTTTAATGGCTGTGATTTGATTATGTGTAAATGCATTTAAATAATATTATGGGTTGATTTATGACATGTGACTAATTAATGTGTTACATAATGCTTTGTCTTTTAGTGATTGTTAGAAATACTTTCTATGGACCTATTATTTCATTGTTCTGTCTCTTAGGCTATTTGTCATTGCTGTAAGAACTAGGCAAGATTTGCTTTTTGAGTTTTTAGTTGTTTGGTATCAAGGTTCATCTCTCAGCATAGATAGGTATTTATACTTCTCTTTCTCTCTCTCTCTCTCTATATATATATATATATATATGTATATATATATATATATATATATATATGTATATATATATATATATATATATATATATATATATATATATATATATATATATACATATAGGGTCTACTTCCCGTTGTCGTAAGCTGACAATATTAAGTCTGATATTGTTATCACAACAATATCGAAAGTGAAGAACATCATGCAAGTAAACGGAAATCTCCGTAAGGGGAGAGTTCTGTTTACCTCAATTTAGTGCGGTCTCAGAGTTGGTATATTTAAGTAGGGGAGTGTGGGTGCAGGGGGGCTTGCCCTCCTGCCTACTCCATTTATTTTTTTTTTTAATTTTTTTTTTTACGTTATTCGATGTTTTAATTAATCGATCAATAAAGTTCAACCTTTATTGATTCGATTAAGTAAACTTTCGATAACATGATCTAGACGCTCTATATATATATATATATATATATATATATATATATATATATATATATACATATATATATATATATATATATATATATACACATATGTGTGTGTGTGTGTGTATAGAGCTAAGGTTTACACAGATGGGTCTATATACACACACACACACACACACACACACACACACACACACACACACACACGCACACACATGCACACACACACACACACACACACACACACACACACACACACACACACACACACACACAGACACACATTTATTAATATATGTGTGTTTGTGTGATATTTTATAACATTTTGTTATTTAAATATTTGGCCACTTTCAGCTCCTTCAGAATGCCAGATATGGAAGACTACTTATAGGGTTATAACATTTTATAGTATTAACAATGAATTGTATGTACTGGGCTTAGCAATAGTCTTTGGTATAGCTGCCATTCTGATGTCTGCATCTTTTGTATTCCCACATCAGAACCTGAAAACGGTCCATATGGATCAGTGTTCTTCTCCTATCAACAAATTCTTTTAACCAGCTGATTAGCACAGATATCCTGAGTGGGGATCAAATTGTGTAGTACATTTTTTTTTACTTACTGTCAAATTATTTAGAAAGTCTCATAACAGGGGCACTTTTAAATACTGGTACTACTAGGTTCATAGGTTCATAGGTTGGTACTAGGCTATCAACCCTAGGGCCTATACAAGCCTAGCCATAACAATTCCCTGGCTATTTCTTCCCACATTATTTACTTTCCTGGACCCCTGTCTAGCAGGGCGACTGATGTGATCCCTGGGGTGAATTTCCTTTCTCCCATCCAATTGTCAAGGTTCCTCTTGAAGAGGTCCAAAGAGGCACTCTGCTTGAAATGTATGGGCAATCTATTCCAGAGTCTGGGGAGTCTCTGGGTCTGGAACCTATCCCTCCAGCATGTTTTGTTTATTGTGATTTTAAATTTAAAAGGTGACAGAACAAGTGGGTTTTAATTACTGTGGATCTTTAGGAGAAAACTTTAATGATTGTCATTGTTTGTTAACTACAATCCACCAACATTTATCAAATAAGCACCAATTTTAATAGAGACAGTGCAAAACTGTGAATCAAACTCACAGACATCATGAAAGTCAGGCACAATTGAGAGGTAGGCAAAATATCCTGTATTGTAAAGTCACAAGACTTTCTAATTTATTTTCACACAGGAAGGAAGTCCATAAAATCAGATCGGTCTAGTATAAGACTGTAGCTGAATGCACATCCTTCCTTGCTGCAGGAAGGTGTCTGGCTCATGAATAAACATGAACTTGTAGGAGGGTCTGATATTGTGTAAGTGTAACAAGAGCATGCACATCTTTGTTGTCTGAGAGAAAACATCCTCCATTATAAGTTTTTAAAATATATGCTACTTTAAAGTTTCCTGGTATGCATCTGTAATACAATTGGATTCCATTACATGTATTTATTTTATCTCTGCAAAGCCCCTTACTCAGAAAAATTCATATTACTATAGTGCAGTCTTGTGAAATGAAGGGATGTGTAATCATTGCAGTGAAGTTTATGTGGTATTTGAGAGGACTGCACAATATATGTAAAAACGGAGGAGTTATGAGGCAGCCTGATACAAATCAGGATAAGGAATGAAGTGAAGGGCAGGGCTAGACAGCTGACCAAGTTATGGGAAGGACAGAGTTCTGGTTGAAGCTGTGTTGAATCAGCTGGCATGTCTGGAAGTGTGCCTATCCTTGGGCCCAGGACAGCACAGGACTCTCAGCAATGACATTTCCTACCTTAAGTATACTCCCACGAGACACCAACAATAAGGACGTAGGACTGCATCACATCAAAGTTGACCGTCTACTGTGGCAGGAGTGGCTTCCCAAGCTCATTCATGCCCTCAGAAGAGATTTTATCAAAAGACTGGGACACAGTGAATCAGGCTAGGAGCAGGTTAAATAACTAAGTGGCCTGGCACAAGGTGTCTGGGATTAGGAGGAAGATGGGTCACAGACAGAGCCAAGACAAACAGATTAGCCTGTCCAGTTGCAACAAGCAGGAAAAATAAGGCATACAATGTGGATGCCATTTGCGATTTAATGGTGAGCAAGAACACTGGGTATGGCATTTAGTATAATACCTCTACCATGTATAGACTTGTTATTTATGATATAGTTTGTAACTGATAGGAAGTATTGGCATAAAGTTGGTAAATTAGATTTACAACATTTGACAATATCTCTCTTCCTCTATCTATGTATTTATCTGTCTATCTCTCTATCTATCTGTTCATCCATTCATGTATCCATTTAGGAAAAACAGAGGGAGAAAGAGACAGAATGAGAAAAAAGACAAACACAGACAGAAGAAAGTACACTGTCAGAAAGAAAAAAAAAACAGTTACTCTCTAATAATAAGGATCAACCACTGTCTATGAATACACTACTGACACCACCATTGTATCACTGTGCAACCATTGTTATATATTGCATCTCTTAATGACAATAGTGTTTGTTATTTATACATATATATATATATTGAACATAGCTAGGACAATAATAGCCATCACGAAGACATGAATATTAACACGGACTACACTATCATAGGGAATATAATAAGCAAATGCATACGACACCTGTTAGATCCCTAATAAGCTGAGGCTGGTACCTCAGTTGTGAATCACACAGTGTATACAGATACAACTCTGAGTAAAACAGCTTATTCACTAAATGCATATGATAGATATTTGGCAATTTTGTGCTCATAGCACATCTAGATGAAAAAGGAGAGACGATCTTTATAAAAAGATCCTTGAACGACTTAGGGTGTAGCTTACAGTTTTGGTACCCATTTGGATCTATTCAACTTAAGCAGTTACTGATGTAGTTTTCCCATGAGGGATGCAACAGACATTGTCCCCCCAGCCTTTGTGCAAAATGGACAATTTCAGCTTTACTGGCACTATTACTGCTTAAATTCTTGACTATTGCTCTATTCATTGTGTTTTTGGCTTGACATGTACACCACAGAGAGACCCACAGTCCAATGCAAGATGTAGCCAACTAACAATAATCTTCCCTCTTTTTATTTATATATACTTTATTTATTTATACCATGTGTGCAAAAATGCAACAAAGGGATTGTGGAGGACAGATGAATAGGATTTTCCTCCCTGGTATTTCAGTGTTGTCACCCATAATTCCTGCTGCAGTCGGGCAAATATACATTTGGCAAGTTTACTTCCTGCAACAAAGTAAGGCTATCTCCTACTCCTTCTTCATATTTTCCATAAAACTGTTCATTAAGTGAACGTATTCCTTAATGTAGCCTGTTTGTTTAGTATTTGCTTGATTGTTTGGGATTCATTTTTGCAATATATTCCACACAACCAAAAGTAAGTGGTTACCTTCAACAAGAACCTTCTCCATAGGAATCTCTAGAAGATAACAGCATCATTTACATTCATCTCTGATAGCGATATAGCGACAGTTTGTCATCCCTTTAATTATACAGCACTGGGATGGTATTCAGAAAGATAAAGTGGTTAACAATGCACAATATAACATGACCATACTTAATGCAGTATTTTTGAAATTCATTCCTATTTTCACAGAATTTGTGGGGCTAATGTGACTAGATATGCAAAAACTTTTTTTTAATTCGAGATGCATATCTATTTACATTCTGTGAGGCTAGGACTGAAGTCAAAGACATATGATCATATTATATATGAAACAATAAGAACATTATATGTTATAAACTTACAAGTGATTTTTTCCCCCAAGATCCAACCTTTTGCCAATGATTTGTTACTAACATGTGAAGATATTGAAACCTCACTAAAACTGTTTAATTAGTGCCCTGGATATTTTTGAAAGTATATCTGGATTAAAATTTAATCATAAAATACCCAAACACTCTTAATAAATAAAAAAGGAAGTCACTTCCAAATGAAAAAACTTCAACTGGGACAATTTGTATATTAAGTACGTAGGTATTTCTATTGAATCCAACATTAAAAAGACTGTTTCAGTTAATTATCAACATCTAATTAATTCAGTTATAAACCTAACAGACAAATGGAACAAGATTTTTTTTTTTCATTTAAGGACAGACCAACCTTAATCAAAAAGATAATTTTTACCTAAAATTCTATGAGTTAATCAGTCATTAATCATCCCATCACTCAAAAAAAAAAACTGTTAAAAGTATAAGCAATATCCTGCTCAAGTTTATCTGGTTTCCTAAAAAAACTAGAATATCTCTACAATGACACACTCAAGCTGGGAGAAGGGAGGTATCACATTTGCCAGCAGAGAATTATATATAAATGCAGCTATTAACACTGTAATTTTATGAGTCAGTAATTCATATACATCTTATTCAAAGTCAATGCACAAAATAATATTAACAGACAACAGTAAAACACTATTTGAACCCTTTATTTGTATAGATAAGAATGTTTTTATATGGCTAATTAAAGTAAATTTGCAAAATAATAAAACAAAAACTTACAACCTTTTTCTTCATTAACTAAATATTATTGAATTTTAAAAGGTTTATGTATTCCAATCATCTAATCAAGAATGTAATCATATCCATATTTCCAATTGCCTTCACTGTTGACTGTATAATTTCTTTTGATACTAAGAAAATGTTACATTTCAAAAAGGGGAATTTGCTCTGTTGGCATCACTTCTTGTCAACAAATAAAATTCCCACAGCTAATTACTTAATAGCTAGATACAGTCTACAAAATTGTAACTGGATTGATATCCAGACCTGCAAAGAGTTCTTTCATCACAGAACTATAACTTTGTTAGAAATACTTGACAAGGACATAGCCAAAATTCTAGACATAATTTCTATTATTAATAATGGTTCCCTTAAAGGTACCTCGTTTATATCCATCATATATAAATCTATCAGAACAGATTTTACCTTTACAGATGTCTCTTACAGGAACTATTCAACAAAAATAAACAACAAAGAATTGACATTAAGTAATTAAAGGCTCTGTTTGAAATCAGCAAGAAAAAACACAGCTTGTCCCTATTGGAAAATCTATACTTGGAAGCTGCTGCACAGGGTTTTTTTAACTCCCAATAAAATTGCCAAAATATATAAAAATGAAGACATGAAATTGTTGGAGATCAGTCTGATACTGATTGGTTGCATATGATTACAAATTGTAGAACGGTATCTGCTTTTTGGAATGATTTTAGATACGTCTGTAAAGCTTTGTGGAATGACAATTGTAAAATTTCTGACTCTCTCATATTGTTTAATGCGCCGGTTCCAGAAATTATACCCAGAAATCAAATCCATATATTATAATTAATACTAGCAATAGCAAGGAAAGTGGTTATGAAAAACTGGAAACTAGAACACACTCTCACATTTAGCAATGAATTTGTTTATTTAGCCAAACCTGTTTGCCATAGAGAAATTTCCACTATAAAACAGAACAAAAAATCTGACACAAAAGCAAATTGCTTGGGAGAAATTCAAATCTTTATCAGAGAAATACTGAATGATTTCCTTTATAAGTATGGATTGTTATGAACATCGTATATAGTTTATTATATTTGTTTCTACGTAGTTTGATCTTTGATGTTTTAAAAAATAAAAACATGTAAAAGTAAAAAAGAAAAAAAAGAATTTACTTGGAGTTACCACTTTAAAAAAATCATCCCAGATATTTTGAAGTGATCTGTAGTGAAATTGATTTGCAGCAAATCTGCTATTCCCTTGTTATTACAAATGTCACCAAATGGTGGAAACAGTTTCCCATCACTGACAGTTTGTGAAGAGTCATGTAAGCATTATGAACTAATCCATAAACTGCACACACTATACTCCATTGTAATACAGGCTCCTGAAGGAAGATGTCTGCATAATGTTTTGCTTTATGAATAACTCATCATTTTTGATCTCTCTCATCCATGCACAGGCTGTGGTGTAGCAAATACCCACTCTGAATATCTAAGCCTTCACTATAGCATTTGCAATACCTGCTGGTGAAAGAGCTGCATAACTCAATGCATCCCTTGTTTTTAGACCAGAAGCTCCTACTACACACAGAGTAATTCCCTAGCAACATTCAAAACCAGACAACATGCATGGATGGTAAATATAAATTCACACATTGGTATATGAGAAAAGCCTCCTTACTAGAGGAAACTAACAAATTTTAACACTTTTTGGGTGGCCTAGCTAAGTTCCCAGTGGTCACATAGGCCATAATATTTGTTACTCCTATGAACTCGATGTTCTTAAGTTCATAAGTTCATAGGTGTGTACTAGGCTAATGGCCCTGGAACCTTTACAAGCCTAGCCCATAGGATTACCCTGGCATCGTGCCACCTGACCTTAGTTCCCAGTGCCTCTGTCGAGTAGAGCCACTAGAGTGATCCCCAGTATGAATTTTCTATTTCCCATCCACTTATCAAGATTTCAATTGAAGAGGGCCAGTGAGGTGCTCTGTTTGATATGTATGGGAAGTCTATTCCATAGCATGGGCAGTCTCTGGGTTATGAACCTGTCCCTACAGCATGTTCTGTTGATTGTGGTAATGAGGCTGAGGTCTCTAGAGCATGTGGTGCAGAGGGATTGGGATTTCTTTAGATGTAGCATTTCTAACAGAGCTGGGTCAGACATGGCTTTGTAAGTCAAGCATTTATGTTTATTTAATTGCTGTTACTTACACAGAGTAATGTGGATGTATTGTTAACAACTGTGATCATAATAGCAGGAAAAACTATTATATTGTATTAGTGAAGAAACAACCGCTAAATATACATTGTATTTCAATACAAGAAGAAAATAAACAGTGATTTGCTTCATTGAATTCCAGGAAATCTCATATAAAGTTCTTTTGGGTATAGAATGATAAGAGTCAGTTCTGATTTCCTTATGCTTTGATTTCAAAATACATAGGTGGTAAATAATTCCACATGAGAGCTTGCTTTGGCAGTGTTAGAGTGCAGCACATCCAAAAAAACTGAAGATAAGAGCAGAGTCCTTCAGCACCCTTGATATCTATAACTAATATTATGGAGATTTAAAGATGATGCAACTCTAGATTTATTAAAAAATCTGATTTGTTTTAAGTAATCTGGAATAAAACTGTGTGAAGATGACTGCAAAGCATAAAAGGTAACAGGAGAATATTATTTTAAATAACTATAATCTCACTGAAGAAACAGCATAACACATCACTAGTGCATGTTTTAAATCTGTTTCTGCTCTATTCCTACGTCTATTATTTTAAACAGTGACATTTTACAATGAATAAGGAAACATTTTAATGAAAATTAATTTGTAAGGTATACTGAAAGCAAAAGTTATAAAGTTAACTGAAAAGTCTTGCTATGTGGCTTTGCTTCTACTATAATATATCCAAACATTTATGACAGCATGCTTATTTCTACAACTTTTCGCTATAATTTTGCAATGTGTTATACTAAAGCAATTTATTCACTTGTTGTGGAATTACTGTTATTAACTTTTAAATAAATAATTCCTAACAGAGGATCAAGTTAGTATTTGTACAAAATTTTCTAGACAAATATCAATATGTTTTTCTTTACTGGCTAATAGTGTATATTAATTCTGAAACAATTGCTCTGTTCTCAAAATCCACTTCTGACCATATACTCCACTGGCCCAGGTTTTGAAGTAATTAAAGTTGTACACCAGATTTGAAAAGGGCATTTGAAACTGTTTTGTTTCTCCATGTTCCAGATGTTATCTATGAACAATGTGTAATAGTAATAGATTGCACCATAAATCCGAAAGCTCTTTTGAAATCCTGTACAATTTCCTGGAAGATTATGATCTGCTTATTGAGTGTTCCACTCATGGAAGCAAAGAAATTCACCTCAAGAGTAAAGCTTTTATATTATAGCACAGATTATACTTCTTTGTAGTTTATAGAGATGTATCTGTTCCATGTACTTCAAGTTACAGAAATAAAATAAGGGCAAAATTCATAGTCAGTAGCGCAAATGCATTAGGGAATTTGGGGATGAGTTCTATGCATCATAGAGGCCAGTTACGGCAATTTGTGGTGCCCCTGAAAGTAGGTATGCAAATAAGCAGGTAATGAGATACTAATGGGAAGTGACACAAATGTTCTTATGCTAATTAAGGTTGTTTTGTGCAAATTTACATTTCATAGTCAATTTTCCCCACTTTCCCACAGTTGTCATTGATGCGGTTTAAAAAGGGAAGACTCTCCAAAAGTATCAGATTTGCAACTGGCAAAAATGCTATTTCTTGTGGCGAACTTTGCTATTTATAAGTCAGAGTTGCTTGTCTTGGCCAAGCCAAAACTGCTTGTTCCCAGTGGCACTCACCCACCATGAAGGTGGAAATATAAGCAAAGGATTACGCATTAAAAATCTGATTATCAGGAAATCCTTAAAAGGTTTAGAGTTAACAGGAACATTATAAGGGTCTTAGTGGGCATGTTTGACCCTCATAGGGGCACTTGTGTAATGCATGGACTTCCTATTCCTGTGGACACCACAGTATGTATAGCCCTCACTATACTTGCTAACGGGATCTTCCAGAAACAGTACGGGGGCACCTTGTGGATATCACAGGCCAATTCTTCGGGATACTGAGGGGGTTCCTGGATTTATTATTGGCACATGTGGATCAATACATCTATTTTCACCTCAGGACCAAGCACAGTCTATGTGTGCCCTTTATGGGATGGTACATTTCCCTGATGTGATAGATTGCACAAATGTCACAATTTGAATCCCCTCCTGGTCCACAGGATGAGGGGTACTGCAAAAAGAAGGGCTTCCATTCAATCAATTGCCAGGTAGTGTGTGATACATGGGGGTGCATCACCAATGTCTCTGTTCAGCATCCTGACAGTGCACATGATTTCCACATCTGCCACACTAGCTCACTTTACCACCTCTTCCTGCATGATGGGATGTCAGTGGTCATCTTGTTGCTGAGTGGGAATTTCTTTTTTACTTTATTTGGTAGTAAGTAATAAACATTAAAGGTAATTGGTGTATATTAATTTGTATTTTCTTGTTAGGTTTTCCCTCCATTTTCTGTCTCTGTGTCTTCTTTTTTTTTTATAAGTGTATGCTTGATATCCACAGGAGCCATGGCTCATGACTCCGGACAGAACTCCATCTGGAGTTGTGGAAGAGAAATATAACACATCCCTGTCCCAAAACCGTATTGTGATTGGAGGGTGGTTGGACTCCTGAAGAGCCATTTCAGATGCCTGAACAAGTCTGACATGCCCTTCAGAATATGGCCTAGCTACTGCATGTAGGATGTTTATTGCCTGTTGCATTCTACATAATATGATAGTATGCTGGTCTGGTGGTAAAATGACCTATGCTGTCACTGCAGCTCATAGTTCTAGTTCCACTATGACTAATGATGAGCAACCATAGGTTCATAGGCTCATAGGAGCTTACTTGGCTAGCGGTCCAAGTCTTTACAAGCCTAGCCATGTTCATAGGTTCATAGGTTCATAGGTTCATAGGTTCATACTAGACTATCTGCCCTAGGGCATTTATAAGCCTAGCCAGAGTGTGTTTGGCTTTCGTCACCCATTTTAAATTAATTTTGCTATGCCCTTTTTTGAGGTTAGTATACTGTGCCTCTGTCTAACAGTGACACAGAAGTGATAGCCGGGGTAAACCTACGATCTCCCAAATCCGTTAATCCCAAGTATCCCCATTTGTCCTTTCTGGGTAGTTTGCAGAATGAATTTATGAAAAGAGTGGGTCTGTGATCAACACCGGCTACCCTTGTCCATGAGGAACATGGGTGCCACCCCAGGGGTGAATTTGCAGTCTCCCGTTTTATTTATTTTATTTATTTATTTATTTATTTAACATTTGTTTACCAGGAAAGTTAATGTTTTGGATTGAATTTTGATTGTCAGTTTAATATAAAATGGTTTATAAGGACTCTGTTAAAAAATAGTCAGCTGTTGACTGAAATGGAAGACTAACTTATAATTAAAAGCAGCCGAGAAATCTACTAAAAAGGTGATATTATGTGTTGGACAAGAGTTTTAAAACAGTTTAGAAAATGCCCTTAGATAATACAACCATCTGACTGGCTAACAACAATCAAAGAGCCAGTAATTCTATACATATATCTGCATAAAGGGCACTGCCTTTACACATTTGTACAATAGCGTTAATTCTGTAATCTTGATACAGTGCCATAGAAACAATACTACATATAGAGAGCTTAGATCATGTATGAGTGGGTATTACTCGTTTTAGTACAGTGTTCTTAATTTACTGCATTTGTCATTTATAATATACAGTTTACATCTGTAGAATATCTGTGATCTGTACTGTAGCCATTGTCTGAAATATCAGGCTAAACCACATTATGCTGTAGTACTGGAAATCCTTTACTGTCACTTATAGCTCAATCCTTGTTGTGGAATAGCACAATAAAGCAGCAGAAGGGGTGCATTAGTAGATAACAATTCCCAATGAAAGGATCTGTGATGAAGCAGATGGGAAGGGCTTATATGCATATTTTGTTTATATTTTTTCAAGGGATCCAACCAGTTCTACAGTACTTCATGTAGTTCATAGATATACATATAATACCATTCAAATGCCAGGTAGCATAAATGTGGATCAATGTCAAATATGAAAGGATATCTCTTCTATAACTGGCCCTGTGTAATTCCAGGGCCTTTATCTCCATCCAGGGACAACCTCACCAGACATTATGGATAACCACTCCAGATTCAAGCTATCAAAGTTATTCTGAAAGATGTGAAACTTAAGCAAATAAATCAAATATTCTTCACAAAATTAACATCATCCCTCAACAACATCTAGTACATAATAAAAACATGCAAAATATTATTAGTTCCTCTACTGGATCATTCCAAGCAGCCAAACATCAAGTACAGACACTGGTTATTTGCTAGGTGTTTTTCATGCTCTGACTCTTGGGATAAGATTGCATATGACAACAGCAAATGTAGGTATAAGTTAAGCAGAACTGGAGACAAGTAGGGTCCTTACTTCATACCATCTTCTAACCTATATATTCAAGAAAGTGTCCCTTGCAGAATAACTTTGATACCTCTAATAATTTAATTTTTATTTTTTAATGCACATTATTGATTACTTGCTACTGGGTAGATGCCCATTTACAAAAAAATTTCAGATAAAAATGATACACAAAAAATATCTGCAGTGTTGTATGAAAACATAGAAATATGAAAACCATATTATGAAACAAACTTTGAAACCGCACATTTAATTCCAACAAGTTTTATGCAATATCACACAACCATCAATCCTTTACAGGGTTGTTATTTTATTGCATCCCAGCACTCTAAGTTTTATATGTTAATAGAACAAATATGCATTTTATTAACTCTAACATGGGAAAGCAGTAATGCTACATGAAGATGAGGAAAATAAAATGTAGAGGTGATAATGTATGAGGATGGATGTTGGATAAGGTAAAAGTCTGAGTAATATTTATGTGGAGTAAAACTATTAATGCTGATTGGTAGAGGAGATTTGGATCATGAGTACTGAAGGTAGGAATGTTATTAAAGTAGGATGATGGGAGTTGCTGGAAGGTTATGCAGTAATTTTCCTTGTTATGGTTACTAATCAAATAAATGAGCCAGGTATATTAATAGGAAAACAAACAATGACTGAAGCTGTAACACATCACTTACAGAAGTAACTATTAGGACTGTTTAACCTTTGTAACTTAGATACATCCATGCCAACATGTCAAATACAAAATACCGGGGAGGGGTCGCATAGGGCTACTAGTTTGCTTGAGTGCCATGTGGCATGTCGTATTTGGACCAAGAAAAATGGAGTGCTTCTCTAATTCTATAATGATAATAGTAAAAATTACATAAATAGATTCAAATGTTTATTTACTCATCCAAGTACATTGGTCTGCACTGACCTTCAAGGGACTAAAGAGTGAAGTACAGGTAGTTTTTAACATTACCAAGCAATATAACAAGATGATAAATAATCAAGTAAACCATAAAAATAGCTAACTAAATAAATAAATAAAACCTAAAAGAGTCTAAAACACAGAAATAAACAGAAGACAATACTATGCATGATACAGAAATATTAAAAAAAAAAGAAATAAAGAAGATATAGAAAACTAAACCTGCAATTTCCATTTTAAATCCTGTGCTAAGAACACCAATAACAGGGGTTGTATTTTTTTATGCTTAATACTCCTTTCTTTATCTAACTCTCTTTGTTTTATGTTGCTATTATATTCATCTAAAGATATATGGCATAGTATAGAAACCAGATAAGCTGAAATACTGTCATTATGTTCTTTCAATAATGCTGTGGCACTGGAATATATTGGTTACTATGAATAGTACCTCTAACATGTTCTTGAAATCTTAACTTAAACTTTCTTTAGCTTTCACCAATATAGATGAGACCACGTGGACAGTCAAGAGAATAAGTATCCAGCTAAGTGTTAGAATTATAACAGCTCACCATAGTAAAAGGAATGATATTGATAGAAATAACTTGTCTAATAATAAAAACACACATTTTATACTGAAGAAAGAATACGTTTCCCTTATCTTTAACATTGAATCCGTTACTTTAGTGCTGAGTCTTTGGAAATTTTGATGTACAATTAAATGAGAAATACTTTTACCTGTTCTACACTCAAAGTTTACTTTTTTACAAAGTATTGTCTTCATCTTCATATCTTCTATTAAAACATTTCAAACTTTCTAATTACATGCACTAGAGATTTAATAAACTATAATGTTCAACAATACAGTAGATACTGTTAGAATGCTAATTCATTCATGTGAGGCATATTCTTCAGGTAAGGATCTTAGTAAAAAAAAAAACTACAACATTACACATGTCTTATAATCTCTTTATCTTTTTTTTCTGACAATCTCAACTCAGAGATACCTATTAAGTATATTTGGGTATGTATTTATTTATGTGTTTCAGTTTTTTAACTGGGATAGAACACTAATTACAATGGTCTATTAGTATCAGCCATGTAAATAAAAATAAGATAACTACTGAAGTTTATAGAAAAAAATCATTAATAGAAATAGTACAGTGACTCAGAGATATCCATGGATAGATTGACTCAGAAACAAACAGACAATTGTCATAGTGGGAAAAGTAGCACAATATGAAATACTTGCAAATGACCATGTAATGACATGCAAATAATTCACACCAAGTTAATGAGGGTCACCACAAATGCAAATGGCAAAATCAACATCCTTATCAGTACACCATGATTTACCTCTGAACAGACATATTACTTGAGCTAAGATATAAGGAAAAAACATGTGCATTATCTGAGCTTAATGCTTTACTGGAGACACTGTAAACCAGTACCCATAAAGTCACATGTTACTGCTGACCACATTGAAGAAAAGTCCATCAGTGGCCAATATACTGTAACCTGCATGCCCAGAACATAGTTGACAGCGAGTATTATGGATATCATCTGCACATGGGATCAAAGGGGAATTGTGAATACTTATACCACTTGACACAAATGGTTGTGTAGCACTAATCATTGCTGTTTGAGGAACAATCAGTGTCCAACTGAGGACTTTCAAGGACTTTTGAAGGCCTTAGCCTTGTGAATCTTATTCCAGTTTGAGGATGTGATGCTGATACATATTAGGTTTCAACGAAGAATAAAAGACAGGAGCACTATGAAGCAAACATTCTACAACAGCCCATTTCCTTGAAATCATGCAAGTCATTGACTACTCCTTCATTGCCATCCAGACCCCATCTACACATGGTGTCCAGTATATGAACTTCCACTACATCAACTGTCAGTTGTTGTATTATGCACAAGGTATTGTATGCAATGTGCTTTTCTACCAAAAATGAAACTCATGATTCCCACATCTGACACATAGGCAACTTATATCAGCTCTACTTATGAAGGGACATTATACAGGGTCATCTACACATTGTGAAACCTAGACCATTAAGGCCCACTGAATGAATACAGGTAGCAGACCAGTCATAATCGGGTGCACTGTAGTGTGTTGTGGATGATGCCACAATATGCCTTGGAGCCAGCAGATATGACCCTCACTCACAGCCTTAAGACAGTGGCAGAGTAATGAGGAATGAGACTGTATCGATATAGACATAAAACATTTTGAGTTTAGAGTGTTGAAGTCTCTACTCTGCTGCCTGGATATAATTGTACATTGTAATGGGCATCAGAGATGTTACAGCAAGGTGTGTGTGTGTGTGTGTGTGTGTGTGTGTGTGTGTGTGTGTGTGTGTGTGTGTGTGTGTGTCATGCTATTCAACATGATGCTTCAGAAACCATTACAGCAAAGTGAGATGTAGCACTGACTGACATAAATGTTCCAGCAGTGAAAGATGAGAAAGGAGAAGAGTCACCAGAGATTGTGGTTTCAGTAAGTTCCCATGTGAGGTGGAGGTGGATACAATTTGCTATTGCAATGGAAAAGAAGCATAGTCTGGCCAACAACTGTCCGCCTTGACAAGATAAACACAGAACAAAACTGATGCATAAATCGACATACCTAGGCTCTACATTGCAGGGCACTAACAGGCAACGTTGTGCATCCTACATTGCCATATTTGCATTTGCCAAAGGAATGTACATTATACAATCATCACTTGCAATGGTGGGAGAAGGTACTATAATACGAGACAGCAATGATACCAAAGGTAGAGAGGTCAAGTTTGGTGTCTGTGTTAAGCATGCATATAGATGAAGACTTGTGGAGTTAGGGACCTCTGGTGATGTGGAGTTTGCAGAGGATGAATGCAATCTGTGCACACCAATTTGGCCTGCAGTGTCAGGTCTGGAGGTATTAGGTCCAGAGTATGACATAGCATGTTAGTTGTGTGTAAGGGTGTGTGTGTGTGTGTGTGTGTGTGTGTGTGTGTGTGTGATGTCACTTTGTCTCCTCTGGTATTGTAATGGCAGATGGATGGCTGCCACTATGCCATGGCCAGGTAGGTGTATGAGTCAGTCATGGACAACTTCTGGACAGTGGGCTGGTGTCGAACTACAAGACATTGAGTGAGATGCCTAATGGGATGTGTCCACAGTGGAGGCAGACAAATGTTGTCCATATCCAGGTTAGCATGCACAGCCAGGGGTAAAGGCTACAATGAAGACAGACAAGAATAGGCTATGGTCTGGTAATTGCCTAGGGCCAGGGATAGAGGCAGCCATGAACAGTGTTGCTATCATGTGAATTATCTGTACCATCTCTACTTGGAAAACAAGCAATGGCCTACCCAAACACTTAATGGAATGGCCAGACCACATTTTTAAATTTGTAATTATGGAAAAGGTAACCCCTACTGAACGTGGTGGACCATGGCAACCTAAGGTGAAAGAACATGAGTTATACTAGCAGCTCTCACTTAATGCATGTTCTTGGCTAGGGAGTAATGCCCAGATTTCTATTAGCTGTCTTTTAAAAGTATGAGTTTTAGAAAGATGATATCATTACCTTTTTTATCAGGCAGATGTTCTCAGTATAGCATTTACTATTTAATGATTGCTCTTACATAAAACTAATTTATTATTCTTTGGTAAAAGAAAGTTTTGCAGGTTGATGTATTTAGCTAGTCAGCCTTTCATTTTTGTTTAATTCAGTTTTGAACTTATTGAATATGAGGGTTTATATCAGTCCGTCGAAATAGCTGAATATCGAATACCAGATGTTCGAACTGTTAAGTTCGAACACTGGTAATTGTGAAGCCATGGCCCACAGAATTCTTTCCCAGGGAAAGAATTTGGTGGGCCGTTTCTGTGGCTTTGCGAGTATCAGGACTGTACTGGAAAGTAACAGGTCGGGTTCAGGTAAGTGTGCAATTGTGTGGATGTTAGGGTTAGGGTGCAGGTTAGGTGAGTTAGGGTTAGGGTGCGGTTGAGGTGGGTGTGCGATAGTGAAAGACTTTAGGGTTAGGGTGGGATAGGTGAGTTAGGGTTAGGGCGCGGGTCAGGTGAGTGTGTGATAGTGACGGACCTTTGGGTTAGGGTTTGGGTTAAGGTAAGTGGATAGGTGATAGTGTATGTACAGTTTAGTGTAGGGTTAGATGTAGGATTTTGAGTGTATGTGTGAGGATTGATGTTGTTTTGGTGTGTTTGTGTTGCATGTGTGTTTCTTGGAACAGCAATTTTTTTCCCTGGGAAAAAAAATCACTGTTATAAGACTTCAATGTTTTTGCAGTTCGTGGGTTGAAGTTAGAAGATATCGTGTTCGAACTTCAGAAGTTTCGATGAACTGATATAGACCCGAATACGATGCCTTAATGCATGATTTGTTCATTGGATTAGGCTCTCATGTGATTTAAATCTGATCTCATGATTTTAAAGGTTTTTGGCTGTCATATGATTTTAAAAAGTTACCACATGACCTTTAACAATTGTATTTAAACAGTGTGTGTGTTTGGTTCATTTCATCTGAATAAGTTTTGTTATAAAATAAAATGAATGCACCAATATTACATTTTAAGTTGTTGACCTGGATTTGTCAGAATCTCTGTGGCCTTGCATGTGTTTATTTATAAGTTTGTCTTCTGTTTTGGTTTAGTTTGGTACCAATATGCTATGGCTGCAGGAGGGTTGATGAATTCCCAGCTACTACTTTCGGAACTGGATGTTTTTTCTTTACAATATTCTGTAGGGGATCTTGCCCTACTAGTTCAACAGCTGACTGAGCGAGTTGAGGGTATTTCAGCCCCCCCCCCCCCCCAGCAAGGGAGGGTGTGTGACAGAGCCATTGATTCCCTTGGTGGTTTTCTTTTAACTCCAAAACTTTTCTGACCGATTGATACTGTAGCAGGAAGTGATCCTGCAGATAATGATACTATGAGAATCAACAGTACTGGCAACATCCCAGTATTACATAACTGGCTTTGTGGTGATTTCCAGTTTCATCTAGGGAAACCCACTACTGCTACTTCCACTTCTATCATTATGGACTAGCTGGATGAATTTGATTACAAACATTTTAAATACAAGAACTTACAACTGGAGAATGCATTCCTGGCCAAATGTATAAAGGAACATTGAGTACCAAAATGCCTGCATTCCTGGTATTACCTTACATGACTTATAAAAGATTCACCTCTGCACTTGGAATTACTGAAGTTATTTGATCTGCATGGATGTGAATGCATGCAGGTACTTATAAATTAATACAGGAACTAGCAGGGGACATTAATGCTTTGAATGATTTAATTATTCATCATTTGAACTTTTAACAGCATAAATTTGATTATGCTAGGATCTTTAAAAGTATTGATGAGGAATTACAAAAAATAAAAAAAATAGAAAAGCAAAAAAACTTGAAAGAGACAGGCTAGCCTATCTCAATCATACAGCATATCCTGAACCCCCAGTTTCTCAAGCATGGGGACGTAGATTTGGGACACACCAAAACACCACTGTTGATGTTCCTCCACTTACACCTACAGAGGATACTATATTATATCCTCGAACGCTTAAAAAAGCGAACGCTGGTTGATCTAACTTATTTTCCCGAAACTGCAAAATATAGAAGCAGCAGAAACTCAAATTTTTTCCCTAGGAAAAGAATTTGGTTGTCCGTTTCTGTTGCTTCGGTATTTTCAATGTTATGGTGGAAAGTTACCGGTCGGATTAAGTGTGCGATTGTGTGGATGTGAGTGTTAGAGTGATTTAAGTGAGTTAGGGTTATGGCTCGGATTAGGTGTGTGTGCAATTGAGTGGACATGAGGGTTAGGGCGGATTTAAGTGAGTTAGGGTTAGGGAGCGGGTGAGGTGAGTGTGCGATAGTGACAGACCTTAGGGTTAGGGTTTGGGTTAAGGTAAGTGGGTAGTTAGTGGTGTGTGCATAGTTTAGTGTAGGGTTAGGTATCAGATTTTAGGTGTAAGTGTGTGGATTTCTGTTTGTTTGGTGTGCTTGTGTTGTGTGTATGTGTTTTGGATCAGCGATTTTTTTCCCTGGGAAAAAAATCGCTGATCTGACAGTTCGAGATTGTAAGCTTTCACTTAAATTAGGTCGATCAATCAGTGTTCGCTTTTTTAAGCATTCGATGATATAGTATAGACCCTTCATTTATGAACAGTCAATACAGTGATGCAACTAATAATAAGAATCCCCCTTTGGACCCCTTCTTTATCCCACCGTTCAGAGAGAATACAGGCGAGGCAGCACAACTACTGGAATCAGAGTTTCCAGACAAATCCACCTCAGAAGGGTCAGACACGGTGGCAGAACCAGAAATTCAAAAACAACAATCGGAGGTAACTTCTGACAACCTTCCCTTGTGTTCAAATGCTTTGCCATGCATATTAATCACCAACAGTACAGGGGATTTCACAATATACAATTACACTACTCATTATATAGGTTCAGAATGTCTGGATTTTTTGAATGAAGACTAACTTTTGTTCTCACTGAACATGCTAATGTGGCAAAACTTTTAATGGTCTTCAAACAATACATAAGAAAGCTGAACCTGAATATTTTATTTGACACCCCCACCATTGTTCCCAACCAACACCCTTAGGACATGTAGCACTTGCAACCCTCCAGTTCATCCTACAGTCCAGTGTTTTGAGAAAATTTGCGAACTGGACTTTCGGTCATCATTGAAAAGAAACAAACAGAATTGAAATACTATTGACAATTTACTACCTGGGGAGAAAAAGCTGTTAAAAGAATTAAGTGACCAAAATTTGAGGCTTATGAAACCAGACAAAGGTGGGGGTTTGGTGATAATGGAGGCACATGACTACGAACAAAAGATGAACACAACACAGACAGCACAAAGGATCCACAGCTTGTACAGGAAAAAACACAAGTTTATTATGAACACTCCAAAAACCAGGGTTATCTGCTTGCTTGTACAGACTTCATCAGAACCCTGAACAACAGTTAGTTTTGCATTTAAAAAACTTTTTTGGCGCCAAAAATAATTGAAACATTTAAAGCAACACATCCTATAAAAGTCACTAGATAACAGTCATGTAAATTGTAAATAAAAATTTCAATTTCAAACACGACATACCCAACAACTAATGAAAAGATGTCCATTCTAAAAAACATATATATGTTTGGTGTATGGTAGCAAATATTAAAAAATAAAAAATGAAAAATAAAATAAACATTAGGCATAAAAAGTCTAATATTATATGTAGGAATAATAAAATAACATGTTAGTGAAATTGATAAATTTCCTAAATAAATTACTGTGATATACATTAAATGATTGTTATATTGAATGAAATAATTTTTTATTTTTTAATATTTACTACCATACACCAAACATATATATGTTTTTTAGAATGGACATCTTTTCATTAGTTGTTGGGTATGTCGTGTTTGAAATTGAAATTTTTATTTACAATTTACATGACTGTTATCTAGTGACTTTTATAGGATGTGTTGCTTTAAATGTTTCAATTATTTTTGGCGCCAAAAAAGTTTTTTAAATGCAAAACTAACTGTTGTTCGGGTTTCTGATGAAGTCTGTACAAGCAGATGAAAGCGCTTAACCCTGGTTTTTGGAGTGTTCATAATAAACTTGTGTTTTTTCCTGTACAAGCTGTGGATCCTTTGCGCTGTCTGTGTTGTGTTCATCGTTGGTTTCGCTTTACTTTGGGATTATTAAGTTGTGGTTGTCATGGACAGTGCTAACAGTGATTCCCTGGCTTTATCGTACAGGGACGAGATTACTAAGATTCGTGCTGAGATGTTGTCTCTCAAGGATGAAGTTTCACGTTTGGTTGGTCTGGTTGAACGTACTTTAACCTCGCCCAAGGCGCCTGTGTCAGAAATTGTTCCTGGTTGCATTGTCAGTTCCAAACCTTGTGCACATAACATTTCCAGTCCCAAACGAGGGACGACTAATACTCCTTTGGATTCTAGTTCTCAATTCATAATACCTGATGGGCAATTACGGAACGATTGTGTGGATCGCTCTTTTCATTTAAATGTCACTGAGGGAGTTAGGTCCAAGGGTGAGTTTGTCAACAGTTGTTCCAATTGCATTCATGATATTGAACAGGACTTTACTTTTGATTTCAGCGTGTTTCAGGTTCGGGACGAAGTCGAACGTTTGGGGGCTCGTCCCAAACGTCCAATGGCCACCAAAACCTATTCAGGTACGTCCCACTTCCAACGTGGCAACACTAAGGTGGTTGAGTGTTCTAAGTTGGTCAAAGGGGGTGGTTCTCACTTTATAACTGGCAAGAAAAACCCTTCCACAAAAAATCTTTTGACAACAATGGGTGTGTGTTGGAAGACAATCGTGGTGACATGAGAATGACTGGTGTTGAATGTTTGGAAAACTTCCTTCTCAATGATTATGAGTTTTGTTCCACTAATAACTATACTAACAGAAGGCATGAAGGACAACTCAGGAGTCAGTCCAAGGGATGCCTCAAAGACACTATTTTTGATTTGGGAAAGAAGCTATTTAACATCAAAAGCCTTAAAACTGACAACGCTTATTTGTCCAGATGTTTATCATTGAAAATTGTTCCCAAAGGACTTCGATTTTTTAAACTACCCCTGGGAATTGAATATAGTGACAATTTGAAATCTATGTTTAATAGTTTATTTGATGGGTTTGGATTTGATTACATGAATCTTTTGATCAAGGTTAATGATGAGAAATTATCACTTCTAGTTACTGAAGTAGAGAAAATTAATCATGAGATTATTAACGATGTTTCTTTTTCCCATTGGAATGAATTATACATCAAACAATTTAATACAGCAGATCAAAAGGCTAAAAATATTTTTCTAAGGAAAAGCAGGAAAATTTCAAGGGATTTAGATTCTTATCACAACCAAAGAGCATACGTTTGGCCGGTGGACAGGAAAGAGATGGGGGGAAGATTTGGATCGTTTCAGGGAGATCGACCAACCGATCATGAGTCAAATTTTCAAGGGGGAGATTTTTTCCCGCCCCCAAGAAACAACATCTAAACAACAGGAGGTGGTGGATCTGGTTTTTACAGATTTTAAAGTTTCCACTGATTCGGTGGAACATTCTATTGACCGTGAAAGGGGCCTTAGTCTACCCTCCATTTTTGGTTTGTCTAATCCTCCCATTCTAAACGGTCCAATTTTTTGTTGTCACAGTGAGGGGAAAATTATACACTCCTTTCATGGATTTAACATTTTCAACTACACAGACCTCAACATTACACATGATATGTTTCAGCTTTTTATTAAAGGAAATAAGTTTATCCCCACTGTACGTTTTAATCTAGTTGATGTTATTAAAGAGGTCAAGCTGTTTTGTAGACGTTTGAATTTAGCTTTACAATTCAAACAAGGTGTTGTTGATCAACTTGATGTAGGAATTGCTGGCTATACTATTAACAATAAATTATCTAAAAAAAGTACCTATATTCCCATTTCTCACCCCCAGGTGTTGAATTTTGAAAAAATGGTTTGTCACGACATTTATGGTCTTACTAAAACCATTAGAAAAGATTAAGTTAAAGATCCAGTGGACAATTTAACTAGGGAAGAGCGTATGTGTTTGGATTTTTTTGTGTCCAACAGGGACATTCGTGTCATGAAACCCGACAAAGGAAGTGGGATTGTTTTGTTCAAGAGCATCGACTATATCAATTCTATGACCAACATCATTTTAAATACTGGCAACTACGAGGTGGTATCTTTGAATGAGATCAATGTTGGTCATAGAAGGGTAGATTTAGACATTGACGAATATATTTTGGACAACAGGATTACCAAGGATATCCATGAATTCATCAGGGTGGAATTTCCGGTTTTGGCCACCATCTTTGGCATTCCTAAGGTTCACAAATGCATTTCCCAGCCCCCTTTCAGGCCTATTGTCTCTGGTGGTCGTTCCAAGACTCACCCCATCGGGGTGACCATCGACAGGTGGATCAAACCCCTTTACGATAGGATACCCCATTTAATCAAGGACTCTTGGTCATTTTTGGGATGACTGTCTCCAGATTTGTGGAGAAAGGGGTTGGTTTTTTTGACCATTGATGTAGTTGATCTCTTCTCCTGCATCCCGAGAGACGTAGGTCTTGAATTTTTCAGCAACAGTTTGAGGGCCATTTCTGACTTCAGTTGGGACCACATTTGTCTTTTGGTGGATATGATGTCTTTGGTCTTGGACTATAATTTCATTCAATTTGAAGGTGAATTTTTCAAGCAGAAGCGAGGGGTGGCGATGGGGGCCTCGTGTGCTCCCATCTTTGCCAACCTTGTGATGTTGGAGTGGGAAACCAAGTTTCTTTTCACTTGTGAATTCTTCTCCAACATCGTCTTTTATTCCAGATATTTGGACGATCTATTTATTTTATGGAATGGCCCAATTGACAGGATTCCCCTCTTTATTGATTACATCAATCAGACCACAGACTTTTTGAGGTTTACCCATCATTTTGACACCAGTGAGATTGCCTATTTAGATTTATACATCAGTCACTCAGAGGAAGGGTTCGTTTCTCATGTTTATAGGAAGGAGACCTTTTCCAACGATTACTTATAATATAGTAGTAACCACCCCAGACATGTTTTTAAGAATGTTTTTAAAGGCCAATGTATCAGGGCAGCACTCATGTCTTCTCACAAGGAGTTAATGTGCAGGGAGCTTGAATTTATTAAATCCTTGTTCCTTGACAGGGGATACCTGATTTCACTTTTGGAAGACATCACCCAGTATGTTAAGGGTGAATGGGGTATTAAATATCCCCCAATTTTGGGTACTGGTTGCTTAAATAAAAATAATGACCGGTCTAACATTGTAAATAGGCAAAGAGTTTGTGTTTTAACCTACTCTCCCTTTGTTCATTTTATTAAAAATATCATTTGTGAGCATTGGAGGTCTATTTGTGTTGACAAAGCTTTGGAAGACGTTTTTGGAAAAAGACCAGATTTTGTTTTTAAGACTGGACCCAACATTAAGAGTATCCTTGAGACTAGAACTAGTACCAAACCAAAGTATGGTGGGACCAGGAAATGTGGATGTTGCAGGCAATGTGACGCCATTAGGGAAGGTGGCGGTGTCAGGCTGGCCGATTTAAATAGGACTTATGTTAAAAGTAGGGTTGGGAATTGTAATACGTCCAAGGTTGTGTACATTGCAATATGTACGACATGTCCTGCCTATTACATAGGGAAAACCGAGAGACCCCTCAAAAAACGTATTTATGAACATTTTACAAGATCAAAATAGGAGACTCCAAGAATGCACTTCAGAGACATATTTCCTCCCATGGTGACACACACACTTTCAAATTTTCTATTATTGACAAAGTGGATGTTTCACCGTTTGGGGGTAATTGGAAAGTTTTTCTTGCCATGAAAGAAGCTAGATGGCAAATTTTAACGGATGCTACCTGTTTCCCTGGTATTAATGATTTCATTAGTATCAAGCCTTTTTTACAACGGGCTTGAAGTTTGGGAGAATATATTCTATATTCTATTTTATATTTTAAATTATATTATATATTTCATTAAATCTTATTTCATTCAATATAACAATCATTTCATTTAATGTATAATATCACAGTAATTTATTTAGGAAATTTATCAATTTCACTAACATGTTATTTTATTATTCCTACATATAATATTAGACTTTTTATGCCTAATGTTTATTTTATTTTTCATTTTTTATTTTTTAATATTTACTACCATACACCAAACATATATATGTTTTTTAGAATGGACATCTTTTCATTAGTTGTTGGGTATGTCATGTTTGAAATTGAAATTTTTATTTACAATTTACATGACTGTTATCTAGTGACTTTTATAGGATGTGTTGCTTTAAATGTTTCAATTATTTTTGGTGCCAAAAAAGTTTTTTAAATGCAAAACTAACTGTTGTTCGGGGTTCTGATGAAGTCTGTACAAGCAGATGAAAGCGCTTAACCCTGGTTTTTGGAGTGTTCATAATAAACTTGTGATTTTTCCTGTACAAGCTGTGGATCCTGTGTTCATCGTTGGTTTCGCTTTACTTTGGGATTACAAACAAAAGATGCTTGATATGCTTTTGCGAATGACCTATAGCAAAGTGTCACTAAATGAACTAAACCCAGCATACAAAAGGGTGAGGGTCACGCTTAATGAGTTATTCATAGACAAATTGATCTGAATGAATATAATTACTTGAATTCTATGGCACCTCTCATACCTTCAACCTTTGTCATCTCAAAAGTCCACAAAAATATTGAAAAGCCACCGATAAGACAAATTGTGGATGCCAAATGTTTGATAACCCGCCCATGTGACAAATCTTTGACGAAAAATTAAAGCATCTGGTTAACCAACAAAGCACATTTGTAATGACTCTTGAGATTATTTTTTGAAAATAAATCAACTTGAGTTTAATGAAAATGACTTACTCACTACTGTTGTCATCAAGGACTTGTATACTGTCACCCCCCATGAGCAAGGTATCGAATAGTTTTTTGAATATTTAACATTGAAGGGTGTAAGTCAGGATAATGTGAACACATATGAAACTTTAATTGAAATTGTGCTGAAAAATAATTATATATTATTTGAACATGAGTACTATAGCCAAGTTACAGGTGTAGCAATGGTCTCCGCATGTGGCCGGCTCTTTGCGAACATAGTAATGACAACATGGAAAAACAAAGGATTTATGAAATATTGTATGTTGTATACACATTTTTTGGATGACATTTTTATTGTATGGAATGATGACCTTGAAAAATGTAATACGTTTTTTGACTGCAATAATACAACAACAAATTTTTAAAGTTTACCTTTGAGGCCAGTACATCTAGGATTGCATACCTAGACATACTTCTATCTAAAGACAATGAGAGAGACCACCCAGATTTATTGAAACCCACCTTTTCAAACACTTATTTGCATTTTTAAAGCTCACATCCCACCCACCAAAAACATGCTGTAGTTAAAGGTCAGTTCGTAAGGGCAGCGTGGATGGTGTCAGGGTTTGATAATTTTTTAGCTGAATGTGAGAAAGTAAAGAGTATGTTTCTGGCTAGCGGTTACCCCATTGGTATGGTAAATCAACTAATGTATGAAGTGGTATGGTAAATCAACGATTGTATGAAGTGATAAATAAAAGAGAAACGTTTTTTTTAATCCAATTTTAGGTCATAGTGAAACACCAAGACCTGAAATTTATGTATCAGCGAGTGATTAAATGGTGACAATATTACCCCTTCTAGTGAACCTAATATCCCTGCACCCATGCATCATCTAGTACAAAACACAACCTTTACTAGATCCTTTATCACAACTTATAATGCTGACAGTGCAACTATTAGGAGCATTATCCAGAAGAACTGGGGCATTCTAAGGGAAGACAGACACATTATTGAGGAAGTGGGGGATACACCGCACATAATATACAGAAGAAGTTGTAATTTTAAAAACACTGTGGAACATTTTAACAGAACATCCACACATAAGAGTAACACAATTCATCATATGTCTAAATGTGGATGCTGTTCCATCTGTCCCTACATTTTGATTGGTGAACAGTTTGTTATAAAGAACTTTACATTTTATATAAAAGGAGCGTTTAATTGTCTGACAGGAGGGGTAGTATATGCTGCACTCTGTCAACATTACCCTGCTTTCTACATAGGCAAAACTGAGCATAAGTTCAAAGAAAGAATTGCTAAACATGTATACGACATTAAGAAAAGGAAAACAAACAATGCCCTAGCCAAACACTTACTGGAATGGCCAGACAACATTTTTAAATTTGTAATTATGGATATGGTAACTCCTAATGAATGTGGTGGCCCATGGCAAGTTAAGTTGGAAGAACATGAGTTATATTGGCAGATCACACTTAATGCAAGTTCTTGGCAAGGGATTAATGACCAGATTTCTATTAGCTGTCTTTTAAAACTAAGGGCTTTTGAAAGATGATATTGCTACCTTTTTTATCAGGCAGATTTTCTCAGTATAGCATTTGCTATTTAATTATTGCTCTTACATAAAACTGTTTATTATTGTTTGGTAAACTAAAGTTTTACTGGTTGATGTATTCAGATACTCAGTCTTTGATTTTTGTTTACTTCAGTTTTGAAATTATTGAATACATTGCCTTAATGCATGATTTGTTCAGGAAATTAGGCTGCCACATGATTTAAAGCTGATCACAAGATTTTAAAAGTTTTTGTCAGTCACATGATTTTAAGCTGATCACATTATTTTAAAAGCTTTGGCAGCCACATGATTTTAAGCTGATTACATGAGTTTAAAAAGTTATCACATGACCTTTTAGAATTGTATTTAAACAATGTGTGTGTGCTTGGTTCACTTCATCCGAAGAAGTTTTGTTATAAAATTAAACGAAAGCGCTAATATTAGGTTTTAATTTGTTGATCTGCATTTGTTGGAATCTCTGTGGCCTTGTGTGTGCTTTTTTTTGCCTCTGCTAGGTGCCTTCAGATGTCTTCAGACACCCATACAGCAGGGCCGTGGCTCAGCTTGCCATCTCCCTGGGTCAAGCCTGGATGATACTCCTCATAAATTCTTCAGCTGTCCTACCTGTTCATTGCATTAATGATGTTTGCACCTCACCCACAGTATTTGGAATATATTGCCCTGCCTGGATGATGCTCTTAAGTGGTCTGCAGGTAGTTGTGGGTGTTCACTGTGCCTTTGGTGTTTGTACACCCCATAGAGAACTTCAACCTATTCTGCCTGTTTCCTTTCTGTTTGAGACATCCACGTTTTGTTAGACTGTTGACGTAACCATTGTTATGTTTCTATACATAATTCAAAAATCAATGAGCCAGCAAACTGTGACCTGAAAAGATTTATTGATTAGTGCAGCATAAAAAACAAGTACCCAGACCAGTTTTGGCTGGTAAAAAACACAGCCTTCATCAGTGTAAACATAAAATCAACTCAATACTATTTATATACCTGCATCTTAATTAAGCATGAACCCCCATTGGTTGTTTAAAATTGCTCATTCAGTCCAGGTGGAAATAATCCACCTAGCTTAACAATCCTTTTTTTCTCTTTAGAATCTAAAATGGAATGCCAACCTGTTTTGTTTAATTTGTTCCCCTTGACCACATCAATAATCATAAATGTAAACTTGGCTGATTTATATATCATGCAATGTTTATATAGTGCATTGTTGGATTTTTTGTTCTTCATGTTACTTACATGCACTGAAATTCTCAGCCTGAGTGGACGAGATGTTTGGCCAATGTAGAAAGATCCACAGGTGCATATGGCTAGATATATAAGCCAATCACTACTGCAATTGGCAAAATATTTGATGTCATACACAATGCCACAGTTTGTACTCATGAACTGTTTGGACTTAGATATTTTATCACAGTGTATACAGTGGCCACATGGAAAACATCCAATAAGTGGTTCACCTGTACTAGTAGTTTGTGTCACCTGAGACCAACCTTTATCATGAGAATGTTTGTAATGATTGAAACAAGATGCCAAAGGTTTGCCTTTTCGAAATGAAAACAGACACCTATCTGGTAACATATTCGATAGATCCTGGTCATACTTTAGTATGTTCCAATGTCTGTGTATGCTGTTAATAAGGGCATCTGAATTCCTCGCATATGTGGTGACAAATCTAATAGGTTGTGGGTTCCGTTCTTCACGTGTTTTATATGTCAACAGATCCTCCCTCTTCAATGTATTCGCCCAATTGCTGACCCGCAGAACATGTCCCATATGATACCCCCTAGATTTGAATCTGTAAGTCAAATCCTGTCTATGCTCTTAAAAGGTAGATTCCTGAGAGCATATTTGTCTCATTCATATATATTGTGATTTAGGGATATTTTTGGCTATATGAGGAAGATGAAAGCTGGATGTATGGAGGACAGTGTTGAATTGTGGATACTTCCTGTAGACCTGCATACTTAAAGTATGATCTGATAATCTATTGATCTGAACATCAAGAAAAGTAATGGTATCTACATGATAACTAGCTGTAAAATGCAGGCCCATTTGTTGTCATTCAAATAAGATATAAATTCCAACATGTAATCCACCTCAGTCCTCCATACCATCCAGCAATCATCCAAATAGTGTCTCCAAATGTCAATTTCATCCAGGAAAATATTATGGCTGCTGTCATAAATAATTTGCTCCTCAATGAAAGCCATAAATAAGTCAGCATAAATGGGGGCAAAGGATGCCCCCATAGCTGTACCCTTAGTTTGCCAATAGCATGTATCCTGGTAAAAAAAGACATTATTGGTTAGGGCATGTTCTGCCAGGCCTATGAGAGGTACAATTATTAGTTGATCCTTTAAGTAGGTTTTATTTGAAATTGCTGCTGGGTGGCTCCCGCTGACTGTTTCATCATTTTCTATAACTTATTTGGGACCCTGGCATGGTTTTGACCGCTACTGGCTCTGTTTAGAGTTGCATATTTGTTAACCTTTGTTTGTCAGCTCTCAAACCATTATCACTATTTGAGTTTGATGGGCAATTTTTTCTAATACCTATAGCAATAGTTCAAGGTTTTCAGTCACTATTATATGGATAGTGGAGCGTAGCTCTAACTTGATTTTTGCCAGGTTTTGGCTACGTTTTTGGTTATTATTGCTCCTGTCCGGTGTGCAAATTGACTGAACATAGTTAGTTGATATAGGCTTAACATTACTTGGGATGTGCTAAGTGCTATTATTGCCAATATTTCAATTCACTTGTGTATATATTTTTATGATTAATAATATTTTGGGAACAAGTGGAATATTGTTTGGTCTTGATCTGTAATTGCTATAGGTTTATATACCCTGTATTGTAAATCATTGCAAGCTCAAAATATGGATTTAACCAGATTGATATCTGGTTTGTCAGCTGACAGAGAGGATCTTGGGGTATTTGGTTTAGGCACAACACCTAATAATGGTGGTAGTAGTACATCCTTGGGTCCTGAGGCAAGCTGTGGATTGGCTTTTGATCAATTGCACAAGCATATGAGATCATTGAGGTCACATGTTTGGCATTCTAAGCTCTTTAAGGCCTATATTCTGAAAGGTATTACACCCAGAGGGCTTAGGATTAGAACACAACCCCATGTTAGTGAGGCAGATGAGGAGCTCAGCAGTCAGTGGGGAGCCATCCAACAGCAAGCTATCATGGCCTTTGTTGAGGCCTTGGCCAAGTACCATGATAGAGTGGTTGATCGTGAGATTAGTGAGGTTACAAAACTGTGTAATGATGTGTAGAAATTTGAAGGGGAATCCTTCTTTACCAGAAATTTTAATAAGGTGGCCACTGATTTAAGCAACCTTGAGGAACAACTTAAATCTAGAAAAATCAAAAAATTCCAACGAGATCAGTTGGATTATCAGGGTAGCAACCCATTTAGTAATACCAACAAGCAAGTTAGATTCATGCGAAGTCAATCTAGAATCCCAAAACGGAAAAGGCCTAGATCCATTCTTAAAAAACGTCCAGTTGATAATGGATTATCAACCGATGATCTATCTTCTTGTACAGATAGTGACATGTACCTTGCATCAGATTCATCGACCCCCAAAAGGATACAGGTATCTGTCCCTTTAGGCCAAGATACAAGCGAGGGGGGAGGAAACATAGAAAAAATCAACAACATACAAAGTCTCCTGAGACTAGCAATACAGAAGTAAATGAAAATGTAAATGTTCTGAATATATCAGGTTTCAGTTTGTCAAAAACTCATATGTCCATTTTGAATAAAGGACTGACTTTTATTCCTGGCTTTGTGGTCACTGAAGATATTTTGGTACAGGATGTAATGTCTTTTTGTAGAATACTTAATCTTAAATTGCAATTTGGTGATACAGATGGAAACATTGATAATGATACGTTTGTATATCATAAATCCAGATATCTTCTCCCTATGCATCCTATAGTGCACCAGTTTCAGAGCAGTGTTCTCAAAGATCAGCACTATCGAAGCTCTGATATTTTATTCAAACCTAATAATTTGTCTCAAACTGAAAAAGATGCACTTATAGAATTACAGCACAACAAGGATATTGTCATCATATCTGCTGATAAAGGTGGGGCATTGATAGTAATGAATATGACATGGAGGCCAAAAGACAACTTCAAGATAGACGTTATTATTCAGAAATGTCTATCAACCCCACCTTTAGATTCAAGAAGCAAATAGGTGATTTTTTGTTAACAGCTAGGGAGGAAGGTATTAATACTGATAGGGTTATGCAGCAACTTATGATTCATGATTCTACCAATCAATATATTTATTTTCTACCAAAAATACATAAAGATCCTGTTCATCCACCTGGTAGACCAGTTGTTTCAGGAAAAGGATATATTACTGAACCTTTGTCAATTTTCCTTACTAAGTATCTGAAACCTTTGCTACGTTGGATACTTTTTCGTTTACAAGACACCACAGAATTCCTCAAAATCATTTCAGAAACCCAGTTGGAACCAGGCTGGCTCATGTGCACACTCGATGTTAGTGCCTTATATACTAACATCCCTCATAAAGCTGGGCTGGAAGCCATTGGATATTGGTTGCAGGTGGCTGATTTATATTAGCCTGACTTCAACGACTTTCTCATATGCCTGGCAGAACATGTCCTAATCAATAATGTCTTTTTTTTACCTGATGCATGATACATAAATCAGCCAAGTTTACATTTATGATTATTGATGTGGTCAAGGGGAACAAATTAAACAAAACAGGTTGGCATTCCATTTTAGATTCTAAAGAGAAAAAATGGATTGTTAAGCTAGGTGGATTATTTCCACCTGGACTGAATGAGCAATTTTAAACAATCAATGGGGGTTCATGCTTAATTAAGATGCAGGTATATAAACAGTATTGAGTTGATTTTATGTTTACACTGATGAAGGCTGTGTTTTTTACCAGCCGAAACCGGTCTGGGTACTTGTTTTTTATGCTGCACTAATCAATAAATCTTTTCAGGTCACAGTTTGCTGGCTCATTGTTTTTTTGGATGTATCTTACTTTGTGGAGCAGTGCAATTGCCTTTTATACAGGAGGATCTGTTTTGCGGTTACTCTATACATAATTCCCCACATTATGACATGTATGTGTGTGGTTGTCATTCACCATGGGAATATCATTGGAACAGCAGTATACATCAGCAGTGATCACTATGTGTCTTTTTATTTAGATATGCAGTTTTGTTTGTGTTCTCAGTTTATTGCTGTAACAAAGTCTCTGACAAAACAGAAACAGCATTTTTTCTTGAGCTGTAATGGATCACGTAGGAAAAATACTATGCAAATGTATTGATTCAAATTGATTGTCACTGAATGACATTAATAACGCAATGTATTGTCAGCTCTAATTTGAACTATGAGGATTGGTCTGGCTTGTGCACAAGTGCTATCATTAGATAAAGTATCATAATGCATTTCTTGGTATTTAGTTTTAAGCCATGACTATCACCAGACATTTGTCTGTATTAGTCCCTCCTGAAGGCTGTTCTCATCTTGGGGGGGGGGTTCAGTGACTGCTCCCAGTTTGCAATCATTTACGAAGTTGCTTAGCCAAAGTCATTTGTCATTGGCTTTGACATCTTAGAAGTAGATGCCAAAGAAGTGTGGGCCCAGCACAGAGTCCCCGGGGATTCCACTGGTGACCAACCACTTTGTGAAGGTGGCAACACCAGTTCTAACCAGCTGGGTACTATTGGTGGGCCAGCTAGCTTTTCATCATGTTATAAAGGGGTTTATCTCTAGTTCTGTAAGTTTGTCGACAGTGCTTGGGTGGGGTATTGTATGAAATGCTTTAGCCAGATCAAAGTAAGCAGTATGCACCATTTTCCTCTCATCCATTTCCTTAGTGATCTTTTCAAAGAAGTCCTCAAGATTCAGTAAGCATGACCTTCTTTGGAGAAAGCCAAACTGCGATCGATCCAGTGCCAGGAAGTTTCCTATGTCCTTGTTGATAATTTCCATAAACATTTGGGTTTGCAAATGAGACTATTTAAAAAAAAGTGGCTGTATTTTCCAGGATCCATTGAAGGTCTTCCCTTATGAAAGGGAATGACCATCACAGTCATCTATTCATGTAGCACAAAGTCTGTCTTAAGACTATAGTTAAATAATGACTCTAGGGGTCCTGATAAGTTACATTTTAGACTACTCAGGAGACATCCTGAGATGTTATCGAGGCCCACTTAAGCCAATTTGTTGGCTTTAGTAAGTGCAGCCATACTGGCCATGCTAAAGCCATACTACCTAGTTATAATTGGAGGAGTTATGCTTAAGGGTTTTTCAGAGGGGATGATTAGGCATGGGGGTAAAGCTTGTACTGAATTTCTCTGCTAAGAGGTTCACTATATCACCAAGCTCAATGAATGTGGCACCATTAACCAGCATTTCAGCACAGTGCTGTGCACTGCACTTAAGGTTTCTGACATAGCTGTAGAAGGCCTTATGGTTATCCTTCACCTGGGAGGCTATCTTAACCTCAGAGTTGGCTCTGCTTGATCTTGTTAGCCTTCTTAGTTGCCTATTTACTTTGAAGAGAGACTTTCTATCTTTATGGGAATTATCTTTCTCGTAGTTTTTTTTCCATTTGCTGTATGGCCTGTTTAATTTGAGATGCCACCAGGGTGGTTTCTTTCTGTGGCTAGTTCTGGGCTTACTTCTGGTGGATAAAGCAGCATGCATGCAGCCAATGACATTGCTCTACAGAGTTTTAGAGAGTAATTCAGCATAAGCTGCTGTATTTTTTGGGTTCGGAGGGGCAGTGAATTTTGACAAATCATAAGTTAATAAAAGGTCATTTGCTTTGTAACAATTTTTAATCATTGCTGGTTTCAGTGGGATTATAGAGTTGATTTTCCTTTTGAATGAGACAGCTTCATAGTCGGACCTTACTGTGGAGGATGAGACAATGGAAGGGTGCAGTGTTCTCCTATATTTATAAGCATGAGGTCCAGTATGTTAGAGCCTCTTATAGGTGTACTCATTATCTGGTCAAGAGGTGTTTTTATTTATGAAGTCCTGTAATCTCTGTGCCTGTAGATTTGAGACCATGTAGGATTCCCTGTCTATAGAGGGGTAATTAAAGTCTCCCATGAGTAGTGTGTTAGGTTGAATGATAAGTGTCTCCAGTAGGTTCAAGTATGCATTGTGAGTTGCTTGGGACATGGAGTGTGACCTATAGCTGGCTAGGATATGTTACAGGATTTTGTCTACAGTGATCTGCACGTGGAGGAACTCCAGCACATCATCCTGTTTGACCACCTCAGAGGTATGCTTGTTACTGATGTGTATTAATACACCTTCTCCTTTATCCCATGTCTGTGCAACTGCTGACCTAAAAGTTTGGAAGACACTGAAACCTTACCCTGCCAGGGTACTCTCTGCTGCTTTAAACTAAGTCTCAGTAACTGTACAGGTGTCTGCATTATTGAGCTTAAAGAGGGCTTGAAGGGAATGTACATTTTTCTTTAGGATCCTGACACTGAGCAACAACATGTTGAGGTTCAGTTGAGTTGATTTTGCTATGTCTGTAGGTTTGCCAATTTGGCATTGCCCAAAAGGCACTATGGAAGTGGATAAGGTTTTAGTCAGTATTCAAAAGCCAAGAAGGGTAGATGCTAAACATTCTTGGCTAAGCAACATAGTCTGTTAACCATGTCCTCCCAAGCTGATAAATAATTGATTCCCTTAGAATGACATCAGAAAGACAGTTAGTTGATGATACCAATCATTTTTTGCTCATGCTATGGCATCATCCTTAATAATAATGGCAATATAGTTCTCAATGCTAAGGTCATGCCAGCCTGAGACACATAGTCTGAAAGCTCCATAATGTCTCTCTCTTTATATAGTCCAGGAAGGTATAACTCTAGTCATTTACGTCTACATGGACTATGACAGAATCCTACTGATACCTGTGGCATAATAACTTGAGTGTGTGAGTAATTTGGAAGATTCTGTCTCCATTTAAGCAGCTAACAGTTATGTTCTCCTTGTTCAGCTTGGTTAGAGGGGCATCAGTATATCTTACAATGAAGTTTTCTATGACAAGATTCCTGTGAACTGTTTTTGCTTGCCTTGGGGGCTTAGTGTTTGGGGCTCCACTGAGAGTGACAGTATGTGTGCTATTAGATGTTGACTTTCCTGAGTGCTTTTGGACTTACTGAGGCATAACTTTGATAACAGGTGGTCTAGGAGATCTTTGATGTTTAGGTAGATTGATTTTAAGTGCCTTAACATATGTTATTGTATGTGTGGATTATGTGCTATGTGAGCTGGGTGTTGTGCAGGTAGTTTTGACAACCCGATTTGCACTTGCTGGCAAGAGTTTAGCCTGCAGTGTTATTGCATAAATGCACCTCTCACATTCTGTGCCTGCTTCTTTAAGGATTAAGTAGTTGTCAGCAAACTTGAGACAATTGCTGCATTGTCTCAAGATGGCCATATCCACCAAGGTGATTATAGAGAAGTTAGGAAATTGCATATTCATACTGTCCAGACGTTTGATTTGTGAGCTGTAAGGGGGTGGTTAATTGGGATTAGAAGGGTGTTAAAGGTGCATTGCTGGTGCAAAGTAAAAACAATGCCTTATTGGAGCAGATTATGCTAAACAGCACTAAATTCTACTAATGTTAATGTTTGCACAATACTGAATTCTGTTAAATGTGTAGGTATTACCACTTGACTCCCAAGCACCTGCTCTAAGCTTGTCGGCACACAAGGTATTTGTGCTATATTGCTACTTTACAAAATACTGTTTTTTGGACACTTCCACAGGGAAAATTAGATTTTTAGGTGCTTGCTACTGTACAGGGCACTGCTAACTCACATAAAGATGCAAAATTTATATCAGCACAGGAAAAAACAGAAAACAAATTAATGAACTCTCTGGGCAATAAAATTACTACACTAAGAGTTCCTTTGTGTATTTTATAACTCAGATAGGTCAGACAAACATCTCCTGCCAGTATATGAATAAACCCAGTCCTCCTAATGTATGTAAAAACACAAAAGAAGAGACCCACAAGTGCAATGTTACCACAAACCACTTAAATAATTAGCTGGAAATCCCTTGCAGAAGGCAATTTCAAGACAGTAGTAACAACAAGAGGAACAGCATTTTTTTACAAAAAAAAAATAAAAAATCAGTGAAATGCACACATAAAAGCAGGAAACAGTATCAATCACTCAAAATAATTTAGTGTGATTTAGCAATCAAACACTTCTAGATGCAAGTTGGGACCCCAAGCTTGCTGAGCTCCTAGTAAATGAGCAGGAGACAATATGTGCTTTTTTTTTCCAAGGTCAGACATGGAGCAGGCAGCTGTAAAGCATCAGCCGCCATGTTCTGTAGTGGCCACTATGCTAACCACTTGTTTTACAGCAGTCTTAAGGCCCAGGCCTGCCTTTCTTCAGGATAATGAAGGTCATACTGTGGAAGTTAATAATGAGAGTTCCTTGGTGCCCTACGGTACAGCTACAGCAATGGGTGTCATTAACTCCTTCATGGAAATGGAACAAGGTACAACAGCTGGCAAGGAGTGAAATGGACTGGCAGCTAGATGGCTGTAAAGGCATCATGGAGTACCTCCTCAGGTACAGGCATGTATCTACCTGGAATTATCCATTGGAGCACTACTAAAAGAGACCACCCACTAATGTCAGTCATGGAGGTGACTAAATTATGGGTGATTTTCCCATCTAGGAAGGCTTTGCAGTCTGTCTTCATCCAACCTTATTCCACAACATGGTGTTCCCTTTCCTTGTGTGACATCACCCCACCTCTGTTTCCAGTCCAGTCTTCCCCATCTTAGTTTATCCATCGTGTCCCACCACTGATGTCACTACTGTCCATGTTAGTCTTTGTATGTGTTATGTCTGCTTCTACTACTGATGTTCCTGCTTGCCTTTTCTAACCCACAAGTTACCCATTCTTCCATCTTCCTCTACTCTTCTTCTCAAAAAATGTGAAATGACATCTGCTACAAAAAGATTACCATTCTTCCCTTTCATTTGTCCTTTATTTATTTATTTATTTATTTAATATTTACTAACTGGTAAGTGCAGACATCCAAGGACTTTTTTAGACCTGAGTCTAACCAAAATGCAAAGTGTAAAGAGCAAGACATGTTAAAAAAAATGCCAAACAAGAAGTGACACAAGTGAAGTATGTACTAAATAAAATTACTATGTGCTAAATAAATCAAAATTCTGATATATATATATATATATATATATATATATATATATATATATATATTTATTTATATATATATATATATATATATATATATATATATTTATATATGTTTATATATATATATATATATATATATATATATATATATATATATATATATATATTCATCATATGAACAAAGATCACAAGTTACTGCAGCAAGAATGTTAAATTAAAGGAAATAATAAAAAAGGAAATTCAGAGAAGAACAAATAAGGAAAAAAGCAATAGGGAGTATTATCTAAAGTAAATTTTTTGTTTGTCAATAGTCCTACTATCTGTTCATCTGCTTGTACTTCACTAATTCTGACTGTCCTGTCTTACCTTTTTATTCCAATTTATGAAATAAATTTAGTTAGCCCTATGTAGCCCTCATATCGGGTCCCATTTGTGTCCATGTGGCGGATAAGTTTTGCTGCAACGGTCGTGTGAGCATGTATCATTTTGGGCTCTCTGCTTAAATGTCTACTCATAGTGTGGTACAGTCACTGGCATGATGACTCCTGCTTTTATAATTACACAGCTTCATTATGCAGCACTGCCCCGGGGAAGTCCATGCTAACTTTTTACTTATGCATTCCTATTCCCATTCAAGTTACATCATACTACATCCATCTCACAATTTATGGCACAGTTACATTACAATTCTTTCTGAATACTCACCATATTGTACTTTACTTAATAAAATGAACCCAGGAAAAATCAGATTGTCATGCAATTAAACAATAAACACTGAGACAAATTCATCTACATTTATTTTCTCTTTTTCTTTATTTAAATATTTATTCATTAGTAAATACTAAAAAATATTTGTACACAGGAAGATTTTCTCACAGTTACATAGTAAAACTTAACAAATTATATACCTGAGCGATGAGCAGTTATCAGCTACCACATGAAAACATGCATGTATGCATGTCTGTATGGTATAAATAATGGAGGGGCCACAGTTTCTTTTCAAGAGGTATAATTGGTGACTGCAGCTTACTGTGAAAATGTAAATAATTACATCCAGTATGAAACAATTTGCTACAACTTTCACAGCTGCAAATAAATAAGTGCTACTGCTTAGCAGCTTTTGTGTGTACTTAGAAAACTTAAATTGGACAGGTCCTACTGGGAATATACATGGAGTGACAGGAGAAGTAAACAAAAGCAATAAAAATAATTTTGAGTCAGTAAATAATGTTAACACAGTATGTCAACTGTATTTTGTAATTAATGTCAAAAAATGCCACATTTCTAATTAACAAAGAAGGTGTCAGTTTAAGATATTTAAAATTTATTTACAATATTTTACGCTGATATATTTATAATAGCAAGTAGAAAATGTAATATATTAGGCAACAAGAACCCCATCTGTGATTCTGAGAATCCTCACGTAACACAGCCAGACTACATCAAAACATTCCAGTCACAAATGCACATGAAGATGGTTATAATGTAAGTCAAAAAAATATTAAGACTAGTATCTCCAACTCAAAAGTGAAATAATTGTAAGGATATTCTGTGGATTCTGTCTAAAGTGAAAGATTTATGTTTAATCATGCTTAGCCAGCTTTCCCATAGGTTTAAATAACTTTGCAATATTTAACAGAATGGGATAGTTGCTATGTAGCTACAGCTGGAACATTTTATATGAATTCTATATGCTATACCTTGACTTACTTTCCATACGATTGATAAGGAAGTGCATATTGTCATAAATGCAATAAAACATTTCTTAACCCCATAGTGGAATGATTGATATAAAGGTATTAGTTCCATTTTGTAAATTTGTTTTCATAATCATCAAATCAAATTGAATATAAATATACTATGGCCAATTCTTTTAATGTAAGTGCATCATGTAAGTGCTCTTAAGTATTTAGATAACAAACATGTTCTTTCCACTTGTTAGGAATGGATGTTATTGTTAATAGTTGGCTAATACATTTCTTTCAAATAGCCATGGCATACTGAATTAACAGCTATTTTTTTAAATCTGATTAGACTTAAAGATAATATAAGTTTGCAAGCAACTATTTTTGCTCATAAACATGTGGTTGCTAAATTGTAACAGGTGATAGTTAGGTTTGGATGGTTAAAAAGTCTAATTAGGAAGTGGTCAGAATAGGAAATGAGGTAAGGCGGTTTTAGGTACGGGTGGGGAATCTTTGGATAGAAGGAAGAGTGAGCAGGAATTATTTCTTATTGACTGCCCTTCCTTTTCTCTCTCTCACTCTCTCCTTTTTTCTTTTTTTTTTTTTTTTTTTGTGTGGAAGCCTTTTGTCTGCAGGTGGTTTCATTGTCAGAAAATGGGTTCCTCAAATTGCTTTCTCTATTGTGTCTAAAGGAGGAAAGTTGTTCATGAAAAAATGGCTAATAGCAACTGCTAATAAAAGTAAAATAAAATACAACAAACCCACAGTGATAAACAAATGCATAAAATAGTTTTTGATTAGCAACAATTGTGCAGGTTTACTACAAACAGAATGTACATACAGTATGAATACAACTAACAATCCATTAAGCAACACTAAGTTCAGCACACTTGTGGTGCACTATTGACCCACAGCCCTGACCCTTAACAGAGGCTTGATGGTGAACATTTCATGTAAACCTGGTATAACATAACATGTCAGCAAATTATATTGATTGTATAACTGTCTGTCATTTCTATCACAAATTCTGGCTGTTTCAAACACTTGATAATGGCAACTTTGTGCATTATTATTAACTTTCTAATGTCTGTAGAAAGCATCAATATTAGCTTTGTTTTGGGAATCTCTGATACCTTCGTATTTCTTGTTTAAGCTTTCATCTGTTTTCCCAGTATTAAAAGGAAAAATAATTAATTAGCGACAATGAATCTCTTCAGAGCCACACTAAACAAATCCCTACTGATCCATAATTTTCCCCATGGGTCATAGCACTATGGCCCATTAATTCCTTTGGGGTGGGAGTCAAGAGCCAGGAGCTCTTCCATCATTTGCTGTAAGGATTAAGATTTTCCATTTAGACCAGGAGTCCCTTACTATGGCTGTGACTTCTGATCCTTGTTAGCCTCTGAGGACACAGCTGTGCTTCAACACTTGCTGCCTCTTGCCGCATTGTGCTAAGGCCAGAACAGGGCACTGTGCTGCCCAATGGACTAGCAATGACTGAGCTGGTATTAGTCTCTTATTTAATACCACTCCTGTACCATTTCCTCCAGTAACTGAGTCAATAGTTGAACTTGTGTTATGGTGGAAGAGACAAGGATTTATCCCTCTACTGTTTGCTCAGATAAATACCCTTGTGCA